>NC_052350.1:34345810-34487999 GCF_009727055.1 Benincasa hispida
ATCACACGTTAATCTCTCCCCATCCTTAGAAACCTTAGTAGGGGCTCTAAAAAGGGAAAAGAGGTAAATGGGTAAGCTAGATAGGACCAATTTGATCAAAGTGAGCCTTCCCGCTTTGGAAAAGAAACCTCTCTTCCAAGAGGCTAACCTTCTTCTAACTTTGTCCACCAGTGGATCCCACAAAGCAATCGACTTAGGGTTGCTTCCAAGAGGAAGACCAAGATAAGAAGAGGTAAGGTCTCGAAGCTCACACCCCACCATATCCGACCATCTTCGAAGCTCCCAACCTCACAATTAATCCCCATTAAACTACATTTACTCCTATTAATCTTCAAACCAGAAATCTCCTTAAAGAAAGCCAAAATATGGTTCAACACAATAACGAGGCCTCACTGCCAGAGTAGAAAAGATCATGTCATTAGCAAACTGAAGATGTGAAAAGGGGATCCTAGCCTCACCCACTTGAAAGGGAATAATAACATTACCGTCCCACACTCCCGCAATTCTACTAAGAATATCCATGGCCAACAAGAATAAGAAGGGGGACAAAGGGTCTCCTTGTCTGAGCCCTCTTAAAATAGCTAACATTCCTTAGCAACCCCACATCCACACCTCCATTTATAACCAAAGCCCTTCTTATCCAAAACCTTGTCTAAGAAGTTTCAATCCACATGGTCATAGGCCTTTCCAAGGTTATGAAGTTGAGATATGAAATATAAAAATGACTTGGAAGAAAATGTTCTAGAGGAATCCAAAGTCCAAATTCCTTCCAACTTAGATGAATTATTCTAGTAAAGACCAAAAGGTCATTGTTACATTGATTAAAGTGTTGATATAATTAAATTTACTGTAACTCATCAGCTCAAACTTTTGGGTCAATTAATGATTTAACATGGTATAAGAGTAGATCCTGTGTTTAAACTCTTGTAATGTCATTTCCTCCTCAATTAATATTGATTTCCATTTGTTGGGTTTTCCACAAATTTTCAAATCCACTAGTGAGGGAGGAGTATTGAAGTGTTGATATAATTAAATTTACTATAACCTAACAGCTTAAGCATTTGGGTTAATTGATGATTTTACACATCCTCACTAAGGATTAACACCAAAAACTTAATTTCAGGGCCATCCTTATGATATATTTCTCATCTGCATGATTATGTCTATTCCGAAGATCAAAGTTATGATCTATGTAATTTGGAAAGCACGTCTGTTCTATTGGATTATCAGTAACTATCAGCACTTTTTGTTCAGGCCCACGAGTGATTTTCCTCATCCTCTAGCCCATGTCAAGCATCAAATGGGATATAGAGTAAGTAGTACTGATGGTTCTCATTTCACTTATTGGACTACCGTTTTTTTTAATACATGTAAATATTTGGTCTTTTGGCAGTTGTCGTATAACATAGTTGATACTTTAATTTGGCTTGGAATTCGTGACATTATAAATAGCTTTAGGAAGAAGAAGCTGAAACTGAGACGAATATCATATCTCAGTGGACATTACAGCAGTCTTCCGGAGGTGCCTTATGGGTATATATGGAGTCCTCACCTTATTCCAAAGCCAAAAGGTGAAACTTCGATTCTTCTGTTGTTGATATTCATTCAATAGGTATAGCGTAATGGAAAGATTATATTATTGCTACTATGCCCCCCACCCACACCCAGAAAATAAAAACAGGAAAAATAAAAATAAAAAAATATATTATGTGTGTGTATATATTATTGGTACTATACAGTCTATTTAACCGGCATTTTCATGGTACAATATTCAATTTCACATGCTTGATCCTGTCTTCCTTGTATTTATTTTAACAAAGTCTATTTGTTTATAATCTTCTTCTGTGTATGCATATAGTTACATATTTGCATGGGTAATATATTCATAACTTTTCTTATGATTCTCCACTGATGGATTTTGAACATTAAAGTTTCAGATTCTCTAAATATATTTGAATTTAGATTGGAAGGTCGTTTGGACTTTTTCTGTTTCACCATATTTGATTATGGGTAGTTTGGCAGGTTTAGTTGTTTTTAGAATAGACTATGTTAGGTTATATTAAGCAATATGCTGATTTTCTTCTCTAACAAGCTTGATATGAGCTGCACTAGCTTGCTAATTTAAGTGCCCAGTTTAAATTAAGAAGATTAACATACACCATGAGGCAAATGACACTAGTCAAAATCGGAAACAAACTATCAACACGCTATCACATTACAAGATGTTTAGTGCATCAACATACTTGAATTTTAAAAATTTTAGCTTGACATGAATGAAATGAGAGAATTCTTCACTAGATAATCAACCATGACTATAAAGATCGAAGAATATGAAAACAGCGAGCTAAGTTACAATCTCCTTGCCTAAGAAAAAATTACACACTTAAGGGGTTCCCTCTATAGCTCAATTCAACCTCAAAGGAGAATTCAGTTTTACAATCCTCTCACTAGTTAAAGGGATTGGAAGTGTTCAAAGGTTAGAGGAACTTTCGTTCTTAACGCAAGGTTAGATTTCTTGAGTGGAAAAACTTTGAACTTCTCTAGGGGGAGTGACTTTTATAGCCTTCAAGGTTCGAGGTAGTTAAGGAAAGTCAAAGTCCATGCAACCAACTTCCCAGGTGGTTTCGGAGTCCAAGGAGGATCTGGATTGAAAATGACGGTCATTTGTTTTGACCAGCAAAAATGGTGGGTCAGCAGTTTAAGAATGAATGCAGCTGCATTTTGTTTTGCCTTGTGGGAAATGGGGCCACATTCTGACAAAATAATAGAATTCATGCAAATAAGTCAAAATGAATTAATACATTACAAAATTGACATTTTTACATCTAGATACATTAAATGAACACAAAAGAGTCTTGGGTTCATACTATTCCTAGATACTATTTCTATTTCATACAAAAGAGTCATACTAGTTTTACCTCTAGAGACACCAATTCGCCTGGGCATGGTTTTATGATGAAACTTCAGGGTTTGAAAGTTATTATCCGGGATTGGAATACCAATCGTCGTAGTGAGGTTACTAATCTTCATTCCCTAATCTCACAATTAACCAATTTAGATGTCCTGGAAGACAACCAGGCCCTTAATGAGGAACAAATTAATAGACGTGTTCTTCGTGAACAAATTGAAAATATGACTATTCAAGATCATTTCCATTGGCAGCAGCGTTGTAAGCTGAAATGGCTTCTTGAGGGTGATGAAAACACATGGTTTTTCCATAAAATTGTTGCTGCCCGACGCCGTAAGTCCTCTATTACGGAGATTCTCTCAAGGGATGGCACAAGTCTTTTGACTTCACAGGACATTGAAGTTGAATTCTTGTCTTTTTATTCATCCCTTTTCAAAAAAGACGGGGGTCAGCGATTCCTTCCACTAAACCTTAAGTGGAATCCTATTTCACCTACTCAAGCCATTGATCTCGAGCGTCCTTTTATTGATGATGAGGTATTTGCTGCTGTCTCCTCTCTTGGTGTTAGTAAATCTCCTAGTCCAGATGGTTTTATGGCTGAATTCTTTAAATTTTTTTGGCCTACTCTAAAATCTGATATCATGTTAGACATTAATGATTTTTACAATTCTGGGATTATTAAGTGAAAATGAATGAGACTTATATCTGCCTGATACCCAAGAGAGTTGACTCGAGATCTATTTCTGATTAAAGACCTATTAGTCTCATTCCCTATGTTTTTAAATTATTGCCCGTGTTTTGTCAAATCGCTTGAAAAAGCTTCTTCCTTCTACGATTTCACCCAATCAACTTGCTTTTGTAGCTAATAGACAGATTCTTGATGCTTCCCTGATGGTGAATGAGCTCATTGATGATTGGACCTCTCAGAAAAAACCAGGGGTTGTCTTAAAACTGGATCTTGAGAAAGTTTTTGACATAGTTGATTGGGACTTCCTTGATTATATACTCCAGGTTAAAGGTTTTGGTTGCCGCGGGTGTAACTGGATCAGAGGATGCATTTCTAGTGCGAATTACTCGATCATCATTAATGGCCGCCCTCGTGGCAAGATTCTTCCCTCACGAGGCATAAGACAGGGAGATCCTCTCTCTCCTTTCTTATTTATCTTAGTGGCTGATTGTCTGAGTCGTCTTATTGATCATAGCTCTGCATTGGGTCATATTAGTGCACATCCTGTTGGCCATTCTGATTTTACTCTGATTCATTTACAGTTTGCTGACGACACGTTATTGTTCTCTACTGCTGAAAGAACTGCCATATGGAACTTGTTTGAAATTGTCCATATTTTTTAGTATGCTTCTGGCCTTAAAATCAATCTTGTTAAGATTGAGCTTCTTGGGATTCATGTCTCTGACTCTGATTTTGACTGGTTGCTGCATTCTTTTGGCCAGCTTCTTATTTAGGGCTTCCTTTGGGTGGTAGTTCAAAATCTGGTTTGTTTTGGCAGCCTGTGATTGAGAGGTTTCAGCATAAACTCCATAATTGGAAGTATTCGGTCGTCACACGCTTATTCAAGCTACTCTTTCTAGCCTCCTTACATATTATTTGTCTCTGTTTAAGGCTTCTTCCTCTATTATTAATTGCCTGGATAGATTGGTTCGGGATTTCTTTTGGGAAGGCTCTCATGGTGATGGTGGTGTTCATAATGTGAATTGGATGGTTTCTCAGCATCCAAAATTATTGGGAGGTCTTGGCATAGGCAATTTTAACCATCGGAATTTGGCTCTTCTTGTGAAATGGGCTTGGCGGTTTTTAATTGAACATGATGCTTTATGGAGGAAGCTTATTGTTGTCAAGTATTATTCTACTGATTGTGTTTGGCCCTCCCTGTCAATGGAGCTTCTTCCAAATCACCATGGAGGTATGTTTGTCTGTCTTTTGAGTTGATTGCTAATCGAGTTAGTTGCCGCATTGGGGATGGTTCATCTACGTCCTTTTGGAATGACTCTTCGCTTAGTTGTGGAGTCCTTTCTACCACCTATCCACGGCTTTTTCGTCTTGTACAACATTCTGAGGTTACAGTTGCTAGTGTTTGGAACTCATCTATGACTGCATGGAATTTGGACTTACGTCGTAATCTTAATGAGTTAGAGATTGCTGAGTGGGCCTCATTATCCTTTCACTTGACACCAATCCGATTGCGTGCTACCCTTGAAACTTGGTTGTGGCCTCTTGATCTATCTTTGGGCTTTACTGTCAAGTCTCTTATGACTGATTTGGAAGGTGATCTGGATTCAGACTTGACTGATCTTTATTCGGTGATTTGGAAGGATAGATATCCTAAGAAGATTAAAATCTTCTTTGGGAACTCAGTTGGGGTGCCATTAATATTTAATACTGCTGATCATTAGCAACGTCGTATGTCTTACATGTCTCTTTCTCCATCTTGGTGTCATATGTGCCATGAACATGCTAAATTGTCAGTTCATCTATTTTTTCATTGTTCTTTTGCTACTGGCATTTGGAACCTTCTCTTGCCTCATTTTGCTTGGAATTTCACTTGTCCACATGATATTTCTGATGCTTTGGTCTCGGTGTTAGTGGGACATCCTTTTGGTGGAACCAAGAAGGTCATTTGGTTGGCTTTTATCCGTGCTTATGGAGTGAAAGGAACGGACGGCTTTTTCATGATACATGTTCTTCTTCTGTTAGGTTTTTTGAGTTAGTTTTATCTACCGCTTTTTCTTGGTGTAAATTACAGCACCCTTTCACTCATTTCATTTTATCTTTCTTAGTCAATAATTGGCACTCTATTGTAATTCTTCGGGGTCTTCCCCTTATTCATATTAATAAAGTTTCTTTTACCCAAAAAAAAAAAAAATTCTACTTTGGCGACTAATGGACAGTTGCATTTATTTCATTAAAACATACTTGATTGCACGAGAAATAAACTAAATTAATGGGAAAAATAATAGTAAAATTACCATTCATTAGTCATCCACAAATAAGATAACCCACAAAATTAAATCATGGATGATTGAGACAAATACAACCAAAAGACTTATATTGATGTTTGAACCCGGAGTTGCGGAAGACTGAATTTTTTTGCTTTATTTGTAGACTGCAGTAGGTACATCATGGCAGAATTAAGTAGAAATGGGTTGAATGAATACAGCGTTGTGGGAATAGAGATATAAAGAACAAGTCATGGGTAAATTTTTGAAGATTACACATGCATCCAACCAGTAGATAGAGATGAAGTGAAAGGGAGAGTGTGCCTCACTTACTGAGACAGAACCTGTCGTGGGGTTGGACTATGACTTTTTCGAGATGATGGGATACATTTAATGCACCATGTATGTCCATGTTTTCAATATTTTGAGCTCATGAGTTTGGATACAACAAAAACAACTAAAGTTTTGCCAAGACAACTCAGCAAATAAAGACACCAATTACCATCTTACAAGTCGATAGCTGGATCCCTCATCCTTGCAGTGTTTAAACTAAAAAAAAAAAAGTCAAAATTTGTTTTTGGATTTGAGTATTATTTTTCTGTTTTGGAGAACTATTAGTGTCACACCCCTCCTGAGCCTACCTCTAAAATCCGAAAGGAGGCATGAGGACGGCAGATACCACCCTTTTGGGATACCTACTGCCCATTTGACCATTTTCCACTCAATAAACTTAAAGTTAAGGAAATAAACAACAATTGTTTGGCTAAACTTATTTTATTACAAATAGCATAACGTTTTTACAATTTCCAGACTTAACTACAAAGTTTACAACAACAACTTAGAATCGGAAGTGTAGCTGTGGCGTGGTAGACCTTGACTTTGGCAGCACCTTGGAATTCTTCATTTTTTTGCTACCTGGGAAGAAAACATGAAAAAAAAGAATGAGTTTCAAGAAGCTCAATGAGTGGTAACTATTTAAAAGAGAATAGAGAAGAGAAAAACAACAGGATTACGTGAAAACCCTAGTGCAGGGATAAAAACCACGATATAAAGTCTTTTCTTATTTGTTTTAAAACTGATACACTAAATACACAGGGACTCACTGTATAAATAGACAGTAGGAAACCTTAGGGGTCTTACACAATTACATAAATGCCCCTAGGTTAAAAACCCTATTTCCAACACTCCCCCTCAAGTACATGAACAACTCGTTGACTCGAAGGAATATAAGGGATGCATATGTTTCGACTGTCCAACCTCCTTAATATAGTGTCTGTCTATCTCCACATGTTTAGTTCTGTCATGTTGAACTGGGTTGTTTGCAATACTGATGGCAGCTTTATTATCACAAAATAATTTCATTGGAAGCTCATTATCTTGCTGGAGATCTGATAATACTTTCTTCAACCAAATTTCTTCACAAATCCCTAGACTCATGGCCCGATACTCTGCCTTAGCACTACTTCTAGCAACAATTCTTTGTTTTTTACTTCTCAAGGTGACTAGATTTCCCCAGAAAAACGTACAATATCCAGACATAGATCTTCTATCAACAACAGACCCTGCCCAGTCAGAATCAGTGTAAGCTTCAATAGATCGTTTATCGGTTTTCCTGAACATTAGGCTTTTACCAAGAGTTCCTTTCAGATACCGAAGAATACGTTCAACTGCTATCATATGATCCTCACAAGGAGCTTGCATGAACTGATTCACAACACTTACTGCATAAGAAATATCTGGTCTTGTGTGAGACAAGTATATCAACTTCCTAACTAACCGCTGATACCTTTCTTTATTAACAGGAATTCCATCATTCTTATCACCGATTTTCACATTGTATTCTACTGGCGTGTCAACAGGTTTACACCCAGTCATACCTGTTTCCTTTAGCAAGTCCAGTATATATTTTCGTTGAGAAACTGATATACCCTCTTTTGAGCGAGCCACTTCCATTCCCAGAAAGTATCTTAGCTTATCGAGGCTTTATTTCAAACTCTCTAGCCATCTCTGTTTTTAGTCTTGTGACTTCTACATCTTCATCCCCAGATAAAACAATATCATCAACATAGACAATAAGAACAACTATTTTCCCTGATGTTGATCTTCTTACAAAAATAGTGTGATCGGAATGTCCTTGAACATATTCCTGTGCTTTCACAAACGTCGTGAACCTGTCAAACCAGGCCCTTGGAGACTGTTTCAATCCGTATAGTGATTTTCTCAATCTACACTTTATTTTTAAATCGACTCTCGAACTCGGGAGGGGGACTTATATAGACTTCCTCCTCAAATTCCCCGTTCAAAAACGCATTTTTAACATCAAGTTGGTGTAGGGGCCAATCTTTATTCACAGCTACTGACAGAAGCACTCGGATCGTGTTAAGTTTAGCCACAGGTGAAAACGTCTTAGAATAATCCACTCCATATGTTTGGGTGAAACCTCTTGCAACAAGTCTAGCTTTGTATCGGTCAATTGTCCCATCTGACTTGTACTTTATAGTAAACACCCATTTACATCCTACTGTTTTGTGCCCTTCAGGCAAAGTCACCGATTCCCAGGTTTTATTCTTTTCCAGAGCTCTTATTTCTTCCATAACAGCAGACCGCCATTCTGGTTTTTTCATTGCAACACTTATGTTATCTGGAACCACCTCAGTGTCCAAGCTAGTAGTAAAAGCCTTGAACTCGGATGTCAGATTACTATATGTCATGTAACTATGCATAGAATATTTAGTACATGAACAGGTACCTTTCCTCAGGGCTATAGGAAGATCAAGTGACACATCACGTTCTTTCACCTCTTCAGGCTTCTCACCATGATTTACTATCTGTGTATCAGAAACTTCAGTAGTATCTTCCACATCATCATTAGCACGGACCATTTCATCCTCCGTAGCGTCAATCATTTCATCCTCTACAATTTCCCTTTCTATCACTCTTTTAGTATCACTGCTTCCTTCCCCCTTGGCATGCCTGCCTTCATCATTCTCCATACATAAATCAACATCATTAGGAATATACGTACCTGGACCTGATGACAGGTCAGACTCCTGCACTGGAGCCGACAGTTCTGGTTCAACAGGTGACACTGCTTCCTTCTTGAGATTCTTCCTGTAGTACGTTTTCCAAGGAACTTGATTGGTAGGAAGAACTGGACTATCATGATCAGGACTAGGTTTAGACAAGGTTTGAATGGGCGCTGACTTTAAAGGAATAGCATAAGAGGACCAGTTAGTCTCTTCATTTATGTTCTTCCCCTAAAGATGACTAACAGGAAAGAACGACTGATCCTCGAGAAAGGTGATATCCATAGAGACATAATACTTTCGAGATGACGGGTGATAACACTTATATCCACGTTGATGGAGTGGATATCCAACAAAGACACACTTCTGAGCACGAGGAGAAAATTTCGTGCGGTTTAGACCATGGGAGTGAACAAAAGCAACACAACCAAAAACCCCAAGAGAAACATCAGAGATCAACCGAGTAGTAGGAAAAGACTCTTTAAGCAATTCTAAAGGGGTATGAAGATTAAGAATACGAGAGGGCATCCGATTAATGAGGTGAGCAGCAGTAAGAACTACATCTCCCCAGAGGTATGACGGAAGGGTGGTGGATAACATAAGAGATCGGGCTACTTCAACCAGATGCCGATTTTTACGCTCAGCTACTCTATTTTGTTGCGGAGTGTAAGCACATGAGCTCTGGTGAACAATACCTTTAAAGTCGAGAAATTCTCTGAAAGAGGCATTAAAGAATTCTCACCCATTATCACTTCTTAAAATCCCAATCTTTGTTTTAAATTGAGTTTCGACAGTTGTGTAAAACTGTTGGAAAACAGAGGACACTTCAGATTTATCAGTGAGCAGGAAAACCTAGGTGAGACGGGTGTGATCATCTATAAACGTGACAAACCACCGTTTTCCCGTGGACGTAGTAACCGGTGAGGGACCCCAGACATCACTATGAACGAGAGAAAAAGGACTCGAGGGTTTATAAGGCTGAGAATGGAAAGAAACACGATGTTTCTTTGTACGAATACAAACATCACAATTAAAAGAAGTACGAGCATTATGAAATAAATGAGGAAATAAATATTTCATATATTGAAAATTCGGATGTCCTAAGCGAAAATGCATAACATAACATCATTTTCAGAAACAGAGAAATTTAAAGACATAAACCCCGATTGGTGATCATTCCTAGAGGAAGTCTCGTCAGAAAGGAAGTAGAGTCCCCTATCGTGCCAGGCAGTGCCAATCGTCATCCCCAATTTCAGATCCTGAAATAAAATTGAATCAGGTGAGAAAATCGCCTTACACCTCAAATCTCTTATTAGTTTACTGACAGATAACAGATTATATGATATTTTAGGCACATGTAAGGTATCACATAGAATTAAACCATGAAACGGAGAGATATTGCCCTTTCTTGCAACAGGGGCAAAAGATCCATCAGCAATTCGAATCCTCTCATTACCAACACTCGGATTATATGACATAAATAACTCTGAGGAACTCGTAAGATGATCAGTAGCCCCTGAATCCACAATCCATGGTTTCTTACCATTCACACTAATTAGGCCAAAAGAAGGAAAATTACCTGATTGTGCAATTGCACTCACCCCAACTGTACTTGAGCTATGTTTACCTTCACCAGGAGATTTCTTCTGAGTTTGGTCATCTACTGAATCACTTGCCAGGGAGTATTAGATTTTTCATGAGACTGTCGTCGCCTGCTATTTGGGGGCTTCCCGTGTAATTTCCAACATTGATTCTTCGTATGCCAAAGCTTTTTACAATGTTCACAAACGGGAGGAGGTTTCTTATCACCATCAGTACTGGACGGCTTGGCAACGAAAGCGGCTGCATCAGTAGTTGAGGTGGTATTATTCATGGCACACGATCAATCTTTTTCTAGTTGTATTTCAGAACAGACTTCTCGAAGTGAATGAATTGGGTTCTGGCCCAAGATCCGACTACGAACCCCATCCAACTTTGGATTTAATCCAGCCAAAAACACATAAACACGATCTGCTTCCTCAATCTTAAAAAATTGGGCCCCATCCTGTGGACAATTCCAGACAATTTCTCTACACAAGTCCATTTCCTGCCACAGCATCAACAGTTTGTTAAAATAAGAGGTAACATCCATAGACCCTTGTTTGGATTCATGAACCTGTTTATGGAGTGTATATAGCCGAGAGGCATACTGTCGTTTAGAATATAGATCTTGCGCCGCCTCCCAGATATCCTTGGCTGTGGCAGCATATAATAGCCGTCTTCCTATCTGGGGTTCCATACTGTTCACCAAGACCGACCGTAGCAACGAATCTTCTCCTTTCCAAATTTGTTCTTCAGGATCACCTGGGGCCGGCTTTGGAATTTCCCTGTCAAATATCCAAACTTGTGATGCCCTTCCAAGGCCTTTTGGATCGATTGAGACCAAGAAAAATAGTTCTGGCCATTTAATTTTTCTCCGAGGATAAATCCTGCAAAATTACCTATCGAACCAAGTAGGAAACGTTAGGCACTATAGGTAATGAGTTTACCGGATTTTCTGAATAAATCGGTTGAGGATTTTCACCAAACATCGTATCCAAATCAGAAATTTGCTGTTGCAGATAAGCCAACCGTTGTCTCACATCGTCTGGGTAACGAGCTAAACCACAATTGATTGGAACAGGTGCTGGTTGCTCGAGACCTCGACTGTTGGATGTGAAAAAGCCATCGGGTTGGCTGTTGAAGAAAACCGGATCACCGGGTCGGGCTGACAATGGATCAGTGGCGCAAAAAACTGGACAGATGAGTTTTCGGGTCGGGCTGAGCTTTCGGGTTGGGCCAGGCGTGGGTCGGATCGCGGGTCGAAACTAAATAATTGCGGGTCGGAATTAAAAGCTGCGTTCTCAGGTCGGGCCTGGCGTGGGCCGGATCGGTTCGGGTCGGAATTAAAATCAACATACCGGGTCTGGCTGGTCTACCCTAGTTCAACCCAAACCGGTTCGGTTTGCTCCAGACCAGTACTAACCCTAATTAGATCATCACTCTTCTGCTCTTCGCCCCCGACACTTCTCCCTCTGCCCTGATAGCTCCGATCGACGGTCAACACCTCCTCGCGGCCAGCCTGTTCTTCACGTCCAAGACCGCCGACTCTGCCGTGATCGCCGTCGACTCTGCCATGATTGTGATAGCTCCGATCGTGAATCGATGGTTCCTCGCGGCCGGCTCCAGCTCCGATCGGATTCTGACTGGTTCCGGAATGGTGATACCCGATTGGCTGAGGGCGATTTTCCAAGGATTGTACCTGAACGACAAATATTAATTCCGGTAGGGCATCCTGAAAACATTCCTTTACCGCTGCTCGGATTGCCGTTCTCATGTCAAAACTTGAAGACTCATCAACAGAGGAGGATTGAGGTTGATTTTCTTCCATAACGGCTAGGTTTTCGTCACCGTGCTTTGATACCATGTTAAAAAGAGTATAGAGAAGAGAAAAACAATAGGATTACGTGGAAACCCTAGTGCAGGGAGAAAAACCACGATATAAAGTCTTTTCTTATTTGTTTTAAAACTGATATACTAAATACACTGGGACTCACTGTATAAATAGACAGTAGGAAACCATAGGGGTCTTACACAATTACATAAATGGCCCTAGGTTAAAAACCCTATTTCCAACAGTAACAACATAACAAGTCTCTTTCAACGTATAGCAAATAAAGCATATCACAATTACGAGGTCAACATTTAAATCTCAGCCTTGAATGAGTCTGTTCACAACCCTACCTACACATGCGGTTGATAGTTAAAACTAAAACTCAACATATCCATTCTATCTCTTATGTTCCCTATGTGCACATAGATCCCTGCTTATGGGCTCAGAAGCTAGGCCCGTCAACCTTCTGACCATCCCATACGAGATTCCTCTCAAAGGCTCAAGAACTAGGCCTCATGGCCCCCTGACCATCCTGTAAGATTCTGCTCCGGATTCAGGAACTAGGTCTATTGACCCCCTGACCATCCCGGCCACATTCTCATTCTCATTCACAACATAAACATATATCAATAAAGATATCATAAAACCTTAAAAGAAAACCACTCATCTTGATTGTCAGGAACCTTTCTCTCTTTCCAAGTTCCTTGGTCTCCCCTGGCTTCCTTTTGAACCCTAATTTCCAGATTCAACTTCAAGCTTAGATTACTCAGTTTTCTGAGCGTTATTTCAGGAAGGTTCCTTCTACAAACATGTTCTAAATTGTCTCATGAGGCTCACTTTAAAATCTCAACTCAGAACTCCTCTTGATTTGGCTGGAATCTTCAAATTATTAAGACTGGCCCAAGCTTACCCGAGAGCTCGACCCTTCTGTCCTTTCTTCACTCTCCAGCCCGATTCTTTTGAGCTTATTCTCCGGAAGCCCTGCCTTGAAAACTAGACACCCAGAGCTTTCAAGTGGCTTTGGAATCAGTCAAAATGCACAAGTAGTTTGGGAGGACTCCTCGTTTGAACTTGGGTTACAATCTGTTCCCATCGCCTGGACAGCACCTGCACCTTTTGCCTTCTTGATCAACGCATGGTCTTGCTATCAACGCATGCTCTTCGTGATCAACGCAAAACTTATTTCGAATCTGCCCTCAAACACTCTTCCTAATGTCCTTTGAAGAGAATTTGTGTTATGAATTGAAGAGAAGCCTTGTGGTGGTATTTATAGGCCTTTAGCAACCAATCCTCATCATCTCTTAAGGCTCCAATGCATGACACCTCTTACTTAGGAACTTTCAGAGTGTCTTCACCTTGCTTTGCCACTACCTACTTTCATGCCACTTCCTACTTGCTCAGTTGCGTTGTCCTCCCCATGCACAAGTCCTCTTTGCATGTCTTAATATTCATCCACCTCCTCCTAACTTAAGCTCACACTCCTCTCGGTTTAGCCACTTGTCCGGATGATTTGCTATTCAGCCTTGCTCTCCAAGTTTCTTCAATTCATCACCTCAACGCATACTTTCCCTTATGGTTGAATAGCACTCCTTGCACATCTACCTTGTCAACGCATGACTCTTACCTATATGCCTGTCTCTTATACACATCTAGATGTGTATAAGAGACAGATCTTAACGCATACTTTCCCTTATGGTTGAATAGCACTCCTTGCACATCTACCTTGTCAACGCATGACTCTTACCTATATGCTCGCCGAGTTCCCCTATTTGAACCTCCTAGTCATGGTGCCAACCTAGTCTCATCGCATGGTTGCAAGCCTTCCATCGCCTAACCCTTTGTTGGCCGCATCCTTGGCCACCACTCAACCATCGCTTGGCCTATTATCCACGCATGACACCACCACATGCCAAGCCTTGGGTCAAGCTAGGTCTTAAGCCAACGCCTCTTGGTTTGTCTTTTCGCATGCCCTCACCATATGCCTACTACCGATGTGCCCTCGCGTCAATGACCAAGGCTTGCCTTGACATCGCCTAGCCTCTTGTCATCACCTAGCCTCTTGTCATCGCCTAAGCCCTCATGACCAAATGCAAGCATGCCCTTGTTGCTTGCCAACGCCCATAGTCGCGTGCACGAGACCAACACATTCACCACCCAACCTCGCAAGCCTTTTGTGTGCCGCAAGCCCCATGAACGCATAGACACTACACTATGTGCCCATCATAGCTTGGCCCATCGCATAGCTTGATCGTGTAGCTCTTGTGTGCACCGCATGCCCATCTGTTGCATACCTCAATGCACGCTACCTCGCTCCATCGCATAGCTCTAGTGTGCATTGAGTAGCCAGCGCCTTGCGCTCACTGCCGCACACTGGACAACACGCGCGCCCAGCCTCAATCGCTTAGCTTTGCACTCATCGTCTAGTGCCTATGCTCATCGTTTAGTGCTATCGTCTGATGCTATCGTGCAGCCTCGCAAGCAGCTATGCGATTGCCCTCGCACAATGCCTCAACGTCCAGTGCCCACATTCGCGTGCAACCGAACGCGTCCTACTCGCGCCTGGCCCATCCTCGTTACTCGATGGCCCTTCCTCGCTGCTCAATCACGCAGCCTCTTGTCATCCCAATGCATGAGCAGCCCTTGTCACGCCAACGCTTGGCCAGTGCCTCATGCCAACACTCGACCAACATGCGTCCATCACTTAGCCAACAAGACTCCCTCTCCAAGGCCAAGATTAATACATAGACACCACACCATGCGTCCACCACTTTAGCCAACATGATACCCTCCGATGTCAAGACTCACGCATAGCCAACTTTCACCATGTGCCCATGTCTCACAAGCCTCAATGCATGGTTGTCCTAGGCTTCAACACTTAGCCAAATTTTCACTTGTTAAGCTCCAACTCAATGCTACTCAAACGTTTACTCCAATACTTAGAATTTTTCTTCCCTTCAACATAAGATTTAACTTATACTTGGTTTATTTCCTTAATTACTTGCTTAAGTAGGGAAATTGGGATCCGGGTATTATAATTAGAACCTCTTAAAATTGTTTATGAATTATACCAAAAAATACTTGTTAAATTTAATACACAATGTCTTTTTTTAAGTCAAAAAATCAAATTCAGATTCAATCTTTTATACTATTGCCTTGCATGCCAAGTTTAAGAAACACCTAGGTCCTGCCACAACTGTTCCTATGCTTTATAGGATCTTTTGTGGCTCTGAGTACTTCATTTAGTTTCTTGTATCTTCATTTTTCCTGGTAAGTTTTGCTGAACTTTTTCTTGCTTCATCCATAATTTGAATGGGGTTTAGTTTTCCTAAAAATTCATTCAGCTCAAGCTTTCGGTTTGTGAATGAAATATGAAGTATGAACTACTAAATGTTGCAAGGAACTTCTGGCAGTGAATTTCTTAAGTTGGAAACTCTTGTTTTATTACCAAATTATAGTTACCTAGTCAGTGTAAGGTTTTTTACTCAAAAAAGGGGGCCCATTTTAATTGTTATGTTCAAGTGTTAGCTATCCAATTCTTCTTTCCTCCCTTTCACAGGATGAGTTGTTTACAAATTCTTGCTACTATTGTTTCCTGTTCTTTGGGATTTTACATACATCCAGTGATACTTGGTGATCCCACTCTTACTGGTTGCCCCTTTCTCATTGTTTCAGATTGGGGGTCTAAAATTGATGTAGTTGGATTTTGTTTCCTCGACCTTGCTTCAAATTATCAACCGCCAAATTCTCTTGTGCAATGGATGGAAGCTGGCGAAAGGCCAATTTACATTGGATTTGGCAGCCTTGTGAGATATATGTTTCCCCTTTGCTTTTCTAGTATTTCAGTACATGCATCAAACATGATTTAATCTTCCAATTTGTAAATAGTGAGAATTTTATAGATAATATTTTCAAGTGTAATCATATATGTAATGAAGGATGTAGTTGTTAAACATTAAAATATAACTCGAGAGACCCAACTAAAGATCCAAGTCCTGTGAGTGAACTGACATTGAACAAGAATCCTTAATTCTGAGCTCTAAAATTTAAATGCTCCAGCCAGGATTTCTTCTCTGCATTGCTTCATATTTTAGGCTATTGAAATGCTTATGTTTCAGTTATGCTATAAAACAATTGAAACAGGTTGAAATTGTCCTTTTTTTATTTTTATTTTTTTTATTATTATTATTTTTAATTTGGTGTTTGATGCAGCCTGTTGAACAACCACAAGAAATGACACAGATTATAGTTGAAGCTCTGGAAATTACAGGAAGGAGAGGAATAATAAATAAAGGCTGGGGTGGTCTTGGAAGCTGTTAGTCTAATATTTCTATCCTTTTTCCTCCCTTCTAAAATTATATATTACGTGGCTTCCAATGCTTGACTCATGAAGAAATATGGATCTCTATATCTAGTGGCAGAGCCAAAAGAGTTTGTGTACGTGCTGGATAATTGTCCCCATGATTGGCTATTTCCGAGATGCATGGCTGTGGTAAAGTATTTGAAGTGTTACTCAAAACTTAGGCTTTAAAAAGCTATTTTCTTTCATAATTTTTATTCTGAACACTGTTTTTTGCAAGTTTACACTCCCTTATATCAATAATAGAATCAGTCTTCTTATTGAATATAGCCGTACAATCATTGCCAAAAATCTTCTCTTTGCACCAATTTATATGACCATAAATTGATTAGGCAGCTTATTAGAAGAGCTAAGCATCGTTGTGGTATAGACTGTCTCCAAGCTTAACATGTATGCATTTTCACGGATATATGGATTGTTATTTATATAATTTTGTGAAACCAAACAGACATGTTTGAGTTGTAAAATGTGTAAATAGAGGATTCAATGGCTAATAAGATAAATACTAGTTGCCTGCTTCTCTTTGAACTCCATCTCTGTCTCTCTATGGTGTGTGTGTGTAGAACAATCTAAATATAGCGTTTCTTTCAGGTACACCACGGGGGTGCAGGAACAACTGCAGCTGGACTCAAAGCAGCTGTAAATTTTTATTATTCCACCGTTCGTTTTGCAAATTACTTGTAACAATTGAGTTTAGCCATATTCTTGTTTTCTTCAGTGTCCAACAACAATTGTGCCAATCTTCGGTGATCAGCAATTTTGGGGCGAGCGTGTGCATGCACGGGGACTTGGTCCCCCGCCTATCCCAGTTGCTGAATTTTCACTTGAAAAGTTGATTGATGCCATAAACTTTATGCTTGATCCCAAGGTATTTCCAGTACTTATGTGAACTTTTGGTGACTTCTAAAACTCTATATTGCCGTCAGGTTTGCAAAAAGATTCTGTTGTTATGTGCATCCTGAACAAAACTTTTATTAGAACTTAATAATTATTTCGGGTCTTGTACTTTTAAGACTTGTTTCATTTTCGTCCTCATTTTTTTAAAATGTTCATATTTAGTCTATATGGTTGATTGCTTTCAATTAATGTAAAATTCGTCCTCACCGTTAGTTTTTGTTCAACATTTGCTAAAAGTAATTTATTCCTTCTAAGTCTTCACTCTCGGAAATTGATACGTTCTGTAACTTGTATGAAAATTATTATTATTATTATTTTGCCAAATTGAATAAAAGATAACTACGAGGTCCATTCTTAAGATCTATTGACAATCAAGGGACTGAAATTAGACAATTAAAAGTATAGACCATAAAAATTCACCCTAAACTATAAATCCTAATTGGTATTTTAACCAAAAAGAAAACTCTTCATGTATCATAACTTTGTGAAAATGTACATATTGCTTGGAAAGGAACGATGGCCTGATGTTTCAGTCACCAAACTCAATTCTTCTCCCTTTTGTCATTAATTCTATTAGATTGTTTATCTTCTCTCCTTTGTACACATCACTTGCATCCGAACCTATGACTTCTTAGAGGAAGGACAAATATCTTAACCATTGAGTTATGCTTACGTTGACGAACTATCTATTACTTTCTATATATGACGAACTATGTATTACTTTCCGTATATGACGAACTATGTATTACTTTCCGTATATACTTCGCTGTATTCTTAATGACGGATATTTTCTTGGCATCGGCCGGCTTGCAGGTAAAAGAGAGGGCTGTGGAACTGTCCAAGGCCATAGAAATTGAGGATGGAGTAGGAGGTGCAGTGAATGCTTTCCACAAGCATTTTCATCAAAGTAGAACTCTGGCTAAACCTGAGACTCCGAAACGTGGCTTTTCGGTTAGACGCCTTCTCCATATATCTTAATCTTATTTGCTATTTTATTTATTAGATGCATACATCATCTACAGAAAACTACCTTGACAAAAGGCATTATTGTTGTATCTGAGTAATCTAACATATAACTTCTTGTAATGTGAAAGACTCTTTAGCTTTCATTTTGAGTGTAATATAAACTAGATTGGTGTATGAACAATAAATGTTACTCTTCACCAATCTCATACTTAGAACACAGATAATATTACAAAAAGAGAGTCTGCTTTACGATGATTCTCTACTTTTTAACATAAGAATAATTGTATTATTGCTTTTTAACATTGAGGTTCATTATTAAATCTGAGTGACTATTTAATGGTGATGACGAGAAACAGTTTCTTAGCGAAAATGTGACAGACGGATAGTTAATGTTTTGTTCTTGTGATTTTCATTTTTACCTTAGATCATTCCTAATTTACACGTTTGGAATCAATTTTCGTATTTGTGATAATTGTAGAATTGTCATGAAAAAAAAAATTTGCAAGACATTTTAAATGTAAAGAAAAAAATAATTATGGTTGACAGTTTTTAACTGTCATTAATTTATATATTTTTTACCGTTTTCTTTGCATCGTTGTGTATATATTGTGTTTTTTGAGGGTCAATTAAATAATTGTAAAGAATACATAAAAAATACATTTGGAATCGAAGAGTGATTTACCGTCATAAAATCTAAAATTAGTAGTAGTGAAAGAAAATTCATTCTTCATAAGAGGATTCATTAACTTGCATGTGTACTCCATAACACAACAGCTATGTTCCGACTAAAAGTCAATTATGTAAATCAAATTGATAAAAGAATGTAATTCATTAGCTTTAATGTGTAATCTTTATTTTCCATCTATGGCAATTGCAAATAGGCTAAAGTTTGTGTAAACGACATTATTAGCTTAAATCGGAGAGTTTTTGTACCGGATTTGGGTGATTATTGATAATGTCATCCTGGGATTTGACTGCCTCAATACTATCAGATAAAAAAACGGTAAGGTTGGATGGGCTGCAATGAAAATTGATATGAGCAAGGCTTATGATTGAGCGGAATGATTTGTTATCAAAGGTTTTCTTGCTAAGTTGAGTTTTCATCATGATTTTATGGAACTTATTATGAGATGTGTTTCTCTTTCTAGAGGAATATGCCAAGGTGATCCAATTTTTCCCTGTTTATTTCTCCTTTGTGTTGAGGATTTATCGAGGATATTATGCAGGGTGAAGGAGAAGAGATGTTTATAAGGGGTGAGGATTGCCTCTCATAGCCCTTCGATATCCCACTTGCTTTTTTTTTTTTGCATATGAAAGTTTCTTTTCTTCGGGACGTCACGTGTTGAGACGAATCGCATAGCTCGTCTTTCCATAACTATTCTATTATTACATAACTCGAGATGATTTTCAGATTCTCAAGGTTCAGGTTGTGGCAAATCATAAAAAATACTTGGGGCTTCTGGTTTGGTTTGGAAATGGTAAATACTAGTCTTTCTCCTATATGAAGGTTCGGATTTGACAGACATTGTGGTATCATCTTTTGTTCATCAGGCGGTCTTAAAAGTTGTGGCCCAAGCATGCTATGGGGTGTTTTAAAGTTCTCATGTCTCTGCTTGCAAACAGATTAATGACCATGTTTTAAAGTTCTCATTTCTTTTTCCCACTGAAAATAATATCGGAAAAGATGGTCACGTTTACTCCAATGAAAACATTATAAGTCAATGGTAATGTAATAAGTAGATCTCATTACGATTATATCAATTTTCATTACGGAGTGATAAACATGACATTAATGTAAAGAAGAACGAGGAATCCATGTCTTTCTTACACATAAAATTAAAAAACCCATATAAGGATTAAAAATCACATAGTGCAAACAACACCAAAATAATTTTGAACGACAAAACTCCAGAACACAAATTTAAGAGTCACTTGTTGAAGGGAATAATAACAAATGTTGTTAGAAGTTATTCCCAAATTATTGAAAATTTAAGAACTTTTTAAGCTGGAGGAAATTCAACAATAACTTTAGGTTGTGCTTCTCACTTTTCACATCGCATCACCTGCAAATCAATTTTAAGAAAGGAGAATGTAGGAAGTTAGATTAAGTTTTTCTAAGAACTTAACCTATCCCGAAATGACTCAATGCTATAGAAAATTGACTCATTGAAAAATGTTAACATACACTACCCATTGCAAATGTCATGATAAACACACACACATATATATATATCATTATTTTTTTTAGTTGCACAAAATATTAGGGAGCATTTTCAAATATAGTAAAATGAACTAAATGTTACTGTTTATTAGTAAAAGACACTGATAGACATTGACAGAGTTATATCAATATATATTTTAATATTTTTACCATTGAAAACAATTTCTCAAACATTATTATTATTTTGATAATACGTGAGGTGGAATAACTGAAACTTCAACTTTGAAGTTCAACAATATAAGTTTTATGTCAACTAAGACTCTACTCATTTTAGTCACTATTAATCTTCTTTAAAAACTTTTCAAGTGTTAATTTTTAAAGTAAGTCATTTCGAAAAAAAAATTATTTTACATTTCAAAATTTATTTTACATAGTTTTTAACAGAAGAGTGTAAATAAAAAAGACTCTTTTATAAAACACTTTTTTTCTCTAATCAATCTAAACATACCCTTAGTCACACGATTAGGTATTTCTTAACAAACCACCTTTGTTTTTATACCTGTTGAATCACGCCATGAAAGAAAGAGGCGTAAATGAGGATCTATAGGTAATCCCATCGACTCATACGTTGGGTCATAAACTGCATTTCTACTTTCTGCTGACCTGTTTCCAAATTTCATATATTTTATCAAATTATTACAATACTATCACAATTCTTATGTTACAATTCTAGTCCTTTTAGATTTCAATATTGCATTTCATACCCTATTAAAGCTTTAATCTTCACGTTTAACACGTCTTTAAACATCAATATCTAATGGGTTAGTTGGATTCTTATGTATATGAACACTAGATTCTATACTCCTACCATTTATATGGTCTATCACTAATAGATTCTAAAGTTAAATCCAAATTTTGCTATTTCTATATATGTATATTTTTTGCATTTTGTGCTGTATATGCTAATATTTGGGCCTGCTCGTTATATTTGCAACTACCCATTAGATAAATATTAAGAAGTCGTTGAACTTGTAATTTGATGTAAAATAGAAATATTTAGAAGGTTAGAGACTTAAAATACATTAAAATAAAAGTAACATAAAAGCTTAAGCAAAAAAATTAAGTTTGGATGTACCTTGAAGTTGGAGGTGTGGTAGCATTGCTTAAGACATTGCCTTCAGAAATCCAATGGCGTGAGAGGTGAAGATTGGAAGATGATGGCAGCCCATCTTCCAGATTCAATCTTGTCTGTAATCAGAGATAGATATATAATATACCAAATAAAATATGAATCTATCATTTTAATTTACTCTCTTTTTGTAAGTTTAAGATACATATGCACTATCTGATCTAGGACTTATTTCAGGCTAGTTTTGAGGTTAGAACAGTGAATTTCATGAGGATATATGTTTTATTTTTACATTTCAAACAATTGGAGTACAAAGGCGCTAACAGTGCTAAGTTTGTCACACATATGCACAAATCAAATTTTTTGCACATACAATGTCTTGGTATGTAACATAGCAATGCTACAATCGTACTTGGATAAGTTATACTTCACTCGACGTCACAGATGTGTCATCTCAATACTACTTTTTGTCCATTACGTCGAAATATTATTTATGGCATCTCGACACTATCAAATTTTCTTTCATAAAATAGCACACGACTAAGGTACAACATCGAGACGTTATCCCTTGCATGTCTTGATGTCTGTAACAACAATCGTGATAGAATTCATCTTTAGAAGAAACAACTATGACTTCTTCATAAGAAAACGAGGAGGGTCGTAGGTTGGATACTAACACTCTCTCTCTCATTGGAGAAAAAGAATGATTTCCTCTAAAGAAAGGTAAAATTCATCCTCGTGATATGTTTGCTTTATCATGATACAAGATGGGATGCTAGCAATTCCACACGTTTACACATGGGCCCTGACTTCACAGTCATACAAGGTGTGTGTGTGGTGGAAGTTATGTCTATGGTTGAAGAATTTTCAAGTGAGCAAAGCAGGTAAAAACTGTAGCATAAATTTCAATAGTGTTTTATCGTCATGTGACAAAAAAGAAACATCTTGGAAGACGACCTTCTAACTGGTCTATTCTTTACGATGGTGTAGATTATAGTTCTTTGATTTGAGAATTATGATTGTTGGTGAAGACAATGGATTTACTAGAAGCCGTAGATTCTTCGTAGCTTGCCAATGTGGAATTAATTGGGTTTACGCACAATATTTTGAAGAGAGAAATTTCACATATAAAGGAATAGAAAAGTAATGGGTTCCTATATCTAAAAGAGTTGGAATGTAATGAGTTCCAAGTAATATAAGAAATCCAATAACTACTTTTATAGTGTCACAGTTAGAAACACTTTTAAGCTTGAGTGTGCTAGCTCTAGTTTTGAGACAATACTCTTGTAATTTCGATAATTGCAGAGAATTTTTGTTATTGTAACAATTTTTCCACCCAATGAATTTTTTCTAATAGATTGTGACTATTTTCGATTTTGGAGATGGCTATGTAAATTCTTGTGTCTTAATTCTTAGTTTTGTTGCTTTCTTTTAATATTTTTCAATTGTTTTCTACTTGTTCTTCAGTAAAAGTGAGGTTTTTCCCAACATTGTTAAAGAAAAGGGCAAAAGGAAGAGTAAGGACATGAAAGCTTTGTGGATCTCTTTCTTATGTGAGAAGTATCCTAAACCCATTTTGATAGATGGGTTTTATTGGCAAGGTTCAAAATAGGCTGTTTGAATTTAACACCAAAGTCCTACATTTGATTGGATGCTTCAAAACACTCTTTGAGTAAAACAAGAGAAAATTTTCATATGTACTCCAAAATATATATATATATATATATTTATTGATGAAAAATTAGAATAAGAAGAAGATGGTTCAAAAAGAATGCTAAAAGTGAGAAGAGAGAGAGAAAATAAACTTTTTAGTCTCAAATTCTGAGTGTAGCTTACTTTGACTCTAGGTTTTACAAAGTTATAAGTAATTGCAATGGACAATATTTTTAGGGATAATAGCTAATATATAATAATTTTTAAAAAAATTGCGAATATAACAAAGTCTATTAGTAATAAACTCTTACCAGTGATATGACCAATCATTCGGAGATTATCTAAATTTGTTCATATTTGTATTTTTTTATATTATGTTATATCTGCTAATAGTTTGAGTCTGATTGCTATATTTGCAACTGCCCCTTTATATTCAAGATTTCTAATTTTAGTTTTCATTTCATCTCTAGGTTTCCGAATGTGGTACCTCAATTTACCATTATATTTTGATTGAAACTGAACTCAAATCTCAAAGTACAAATATATATAACTCACATGAAATAGAGACAAAACTCATAGTTAATGAATAAAATTATAACATTTTGAAACTTGATGAGCTAACCGAGTTCTATAGAACAAAAAATATTTCATATTCAAAAGAAAAAGAAGAAGAAAATGGCAAAAGAAAAAAAAAACAGTGGATACATCAATTTTCCTTAAAGAAAAAGAAGAAAATGGCATAATATGGTATATTATGTTGAGAGAAACAATACCTGAGGAAATTGGATGGTTGAGAAATCGGTTGAGTAAAAGGTGCCATTCGATGGTCCTTGGTTCAACGGTCCATGAAATTGCATTTCTTCTGACCTGAAACAATGGATACATCTATTTTCTTTAACTATATTATTCCCTAGTTGATTATCAATTTTATTTTGAAAAAAGATTGAGTGTTCAACAATCATTCAAAATATCTTTTGAAAAAATCAGATTATAAAATAAGTTAGTTCAGGAGATACACGGAAAATCCACTTTTAGAAAAATGAGTTTTGAGTGTTTAATTGTTAATCTCTTCCTAAGTTGTATACTTTTTAATATTACCAAATTGCCCTTAAGAGTCGTCTACCTTATATTCACTACGTTGTCATGGCTACCACTACCCTCCGCAGGCCATTTCTGGTGACCACCACCAAAAACCTACTACAGTGAAACATCCAGCAACCATCTCCGATGACCTTCATTGGCAACCAATCCTAACAAATATCACTGGTGGCTAATTCCGACAACCACTCTGGACAACCAACTTCAGCCACCACCACCACCAACTTTCGTGTTGACCACCCCAAATGACCAACTCTGGCGACTATTATTCTAAATTATTAGTTCATGATTTTTTTTTAACTACCAGTTCATTATACTCGTTCTTTACAGTAATTTGACATTAATAGAAACACTTAAGTGTATAAACAAATCAAACAAACTTATATATAAAAATACTTTTGAGAAATAGTTGTCAAAACACATAAATGTTTTATTTTAAACCTTTTTTTATATGGGAAGTATTTAAATCAAAATGATTTTTTGAATTTTTTTTTTTTAAGAATCAAAATAATTTATATCAATAAATACTCTCGATTGAAGTGTTTATAGTAAATTGAAATAGTGCAAATTAATAAATTGAAACATCAAATACGAACAATTGAGGTCAATTCCCTAAAGTTTAAGAACCTACTATGACTACTGTCAATATTATTTCGGGAAAAATGTCTTTTTGATCCTTAGGTTTTGAATCTAGTTTCTGTTTGATCCTTAAGTTTCAAAATATTACAAATTTAGTACTTAAGTTTGGTTTCAATTCACTTCATAAGTTTCAATTTTTAATAATTTTATCCTTAAGATTTTAGTTTTATTTCAATATGGTCCTTAAGTTTTAAGATTTTATAATTTGAACTTTAATTTTTCATTAAATACTCATTTTCAATCATTCACGTCGATGTCTCTTAATTAATTTTAAATAATTATGAAGTAAAATGATAAAATTTTGAAACCTATAAACTAAATTGAAACTAAACTCAAAATTTAAGGATTAAATGTTTAACATTTTGAAACCTAAGAATCAAATAGAAACGAGACTTGAAATCTAAGACTAAAAAAGTATTTTTTTCCTATTATTTAAAAAGAAAGAAACATATTATTTCCTAATTTTTTTAATAGTTCAATGCGGCTTACCTATTCAGGTATAAAGATAATATTATATATCATTTTTGTTTTTTTTTTAGGTTGAAACTCTCTTGTAGTGTTCTAAAAAAAGGTATAAAGATAATATTATATATCATTTTTGTTTTTTTTTTTCCCTTCTTGAAACATTATATTTTATCAATTTGTGTGAACATAAATACCCTTGAAAACCTCTTTTTCTTTTTTAAATAAGAAATTGTTATGGAAAATAATTGTAATAGTGACTTACGGGAACAAAATTTGTGAAGAAGAAGCATAGTGATTTGGAGGGTTGAAGTTCATCATGTCTTCATCAATGTTCATATTCCCATAGCCTTCTTTTGCTCCATCCACCTTTATATATATAATATTCATTTCGTAAACAATCATTTCATCAAGTAAAAAATATGATATTTTTTCCAAAAAATATACATATATAAAATAGAAAAATAAAGGAAACTATTTACACAAAATAGTAAAATTTTGTTTTTTTTTTTTACAAAAACTGATAGAATTCTGTCAATGTCTATTAGTGATAGAAACTGATAGAAGCTAGCATGGATAGACGTTGATAGAAGTCTATCAGTATCTATCTGTGTTTTTTTTTTTTACTATTTTTGTAAATAATTTGACATTTTTTCTATCTGTAAAAGTCTTTCTATAAAATATGAAAAAAAAAAATGATTTTTCAACAAAAATTTAACCTTAAAACTTTTATTTAATTGGATAAGTAATGAATTAATGTATGCTCAAAATTACATTGAAAAGATTATCCACTAGTGAACTCAGCTATCAATGGATTAGACTTGGAGAAACTAGAAAATGCAACTAACCGGGAAAAACTAATTAATATGAAATCATGCCATATAAATATTTATATTTAGGGGTTGTTTGGGACACTCACTTGAAGTTGGTGGAGTGAGTTATTATAGCCTATTTCATATTTGGGGCACCAAATATAATAATAGTGCATACGACTATTTATAACCTACATCTAAGAATAGTAAATGTTATTTCAAAACTCTATTTGCTAAAGTATTTATTATTTCTCGCTCATCCTATCTTCACAAGGCCCAAATACTCAAGATCAACGCTGGAAAGATGAAGAAATGGCTCATAAATATTCTGCCAAATCCTCGACACTCGAAACTGATGCTCGACGTCTTCATACTCGATCCTCGATAAGAATTCCCTTCTTTGTCTGACGAGTCTATGTTAAATCCTCGATGGAACTCGATGGCAACAAAACTAATACTCGATCGTACTCGATGGTTCTTTAACGATACTCGGTGTGAATAAAAGTTGAAAACGATGTACTCGAAGCAACTCGATAGCGAAGAATCGATGTATGATTTACTCGATATTTAGATTACACGATGCGATTTGAAAGATAATTGAATGGCACACGATTTGCAATAAAAAAACACTCGTATGAACAAGAAAGATAAGGCAAGAAGATGGAGACACAATGTTTATATGGTTCGGCAAGATTGCCTACATCCATAGGAAGATCTGGATTTTTTTACTGATGAAGATTGCGTACAGATTTTGTTGTTTACAAAAAACTAAGGAAAATGATGATAACTCTGTGATTTGAATTTAAAACCAGTAGTATATATAGAGCATACCAAAAAAACTGAGGTATTTGACTTAAAGCTTCTTCAACTCCAAAACACAAACTATTATAACCTAGACTAAAATAGTTTGTTCCCAAAATACAAACTATTATAACCCTAGATTATAACGTCCCCTTACGGGTTCGGTTTGAATTTTTAAGTGCTTAAAAAAAATTCTCTCATTTTGAAACACTTATTTAAGTAACAATAAGGAAGAGGTTAAGGTGAAAGTAACAATAAAAGTAACCTCCAAAGTTTGTTTAGTTTGACTTTCTAAGTTATTTGGCCCAAAGAATCGGGAGAGTTGAGGATTGGAGGAAGTGAAGTAGTGAACTCCATTTTTTGTTTGGCCCATGGAATTCGTTGTCTCTATCACTAAAAAGTGACATTTTTATGTTTTATTAACTTCTTACACTATGGACCTCAGAAGTTCACAACTCCTCAAACTTCACGACTAGTTAAAGTGTAGAACTTCACTCCTTTCCTCAAATATATATTGTGTTTAAAAATGTATTTCTAAATGAAAAAAAAATGAATTTTCAATTGCTTAGAAAGTCAAGACTTAAGAGAGTTAGGCAAAGTTATTCATTTGATAGGGTGTTGAGCAAAATTATCAAAATATGCAACGAAAATGTTTTCGTCAAAGAAGGGTTCATTCCATTCATTTTAAATCTTGAAGCACTAATACTAAGACTAACACTTGAGCTTGACCATTGTGACCTTTGGGGGCCTTCACCAGGCTCCTCCATATCTGGCTATATCTAATTTACTTGTTGAAATAAGTATAAAGTATTCAATATATTTCTTCAATATCAAAGTCTCGCGGAAAATAGGTTTGATAAAATCAAGAATATCCAAAATGATTTGGGTCGAGAAGTTACATCGTTTTGGTCCATATCTAAAGACAACAGACATCGAGTATGTTACCCTTGGCCTCACACTAGTGAGCAAAACATCTACAAATTTTAAATGGGTCTAACTCTATTTAGTTTCAAGCATTGATATTACTCTTGAAATATTGTTGGGCCTGTTCACTTAATTTCTTGAATCAAGAAAAGCCCAAATGATGAAAAGGCTTCAATTGAATCGATCCATGATCCAAAAGCCTAGTTAATTTGCCCCAAAAACTTGGTAGGTAGATTGCTTGGCTCTGTTGCCCCACGACCTCTAGCTGATGTGCAACACGTGGTGTATACCACTTTCACTACCTAGTGGAAGAGACACCACTTTCTGATGGGAAAAGAAAAATAACAAACAAATTTTATTTTCTTTCTCTCTCTCGTTTTAGTCTACTGTTTACAGAAATGCTCTTTAACCCTCTTCTCTTTCTGATTGTTTGTGTGATTTTGCTGTGAGAATGAAGAAGAAGAAGTAACATACAATGTGATAAAGAGAAAGAAGGGAACAAGAGCTACACGGAGATGTACGTGGTTCAGCAATGGAGTGCCTACATCCACAGGAAGGAGAAGAAGTTTTATTACTCAAGAGCTAAGTCATTTTCTTTACAGATCTTGTAGCTTTCTTGTAAGTTTTTGAAAGATTATCTTACTAAAGGTAAATGATGCATATTTATACTTTGAGCTGATACAAGTAGTTACATAACAAACTGTAAAGAAATTGTAAAAAGCTATTGAAGACTTGATTTGTATACTTGAGCTTATTTTATAGTTCAAATCTTCACCTTAAGCTCAACATGCAAGCTTTTCTCCTTCCAAATCTAACTGGTCTTCACCTTTTTTCAAGTAGCTGGAAGCCGATCTGACCAAGACAGTTAGAGAGTTTGAGCTTTGAAACAGGTTTGGTAAGTATATCAGCAGCATTCTCAGTGGTATGGATTTTGTGTACTTCGACTTCGCCTTTTTCTATTCTGTCCTTAGGAAATGATATTCTATATCTATGTGTTTGGTCCTTGAGTGATATTGAGGATTTTTGGAAAGATGAATGGCACTTTCGTTATCACAGTAGATCTTAACTACTGTTTGATTAATACAAAAGTCCTTCATCAACCCCTTTAACCACGATGCTTCTTTTATAGTTTCTGATAATGTCGTGTATTCTACTTTAGTAGTAGATAAGGCTATGATTGATTGGAGATTTTCTTTCCAACATAGTAAATTTGGACCATATAAGAATAGATAACCTGTTAATGATCTCCTTTTGTCTTGGTCACCTGCAAAATCTAAATCAACATATCCATATAGCTCTATTTCTATTTCTTTTGTACTTTGATATGTTAATTTAGTTTGTTTAGACCATATTAAGTATCTTAATATCCATTTTGTTACTTCCCAGTGCCTTTTTCCAGGGTTAGACATGTATCTACTGACAAGACTAGTATAATAGGATAAGTCTGGTCTAGTTGATATCATTAGATACATTAAACTACCTACTGCTTAATTGTAAGGGATTAATTACATTTGAGTCAAATGTTCTATATCTGTTTCCTTAGGTGAATTATCTGGTATAATAACAGGCTTAGTATTAGACATATTGAACCTTTTAATAACCTTTTCACAGTAGTTTGTTTGACTGATGGTGAGGATAGAGGAAGCCCTATCTCTATTTATTTCAATCCCAAGAATCTTTTAAGACTGACCCAAATCTTTCATGTCAAACTCTCTCTTTAGAAGATCTTTGACATGTTTTATATCCTCCTTAGATTTCCCAGCTAGCAACATATCATCCACATAGAGGAGTAAATAGACTTTGTCCTTATAGGTAATTGAATTAACATAAGAACAAAGGTCATAGGTACTTCTTTGAAACCCAATACTCTCTATGTAGTTATTGAATCTTCTGTACCAGCATCTAGGAGATTGTTTAAGACCATATATGGATTTGTTTAGGAGATCATAAAGATCATCCTTTCTTTTTTCTTTAAACACTTCAGGTTGAACCATATAGATAACCTCTTCTAGATTTTCATGAAGGAAAGATATTTTAACATCTAGTTGATCTAATTTAAGGTTGTAATGAGCAACTAGAGATAGTAGAAGTTTGATAGAGGTTTGTTTTACTACTGGTGAAAAAATTTCAGAATAGTCCATGCCTTCACTTTGAGTAATCCTTTAGCCACTAACCTAGCCTTATAGCTAGGTTTTTCTTCTTTAGTAGAACCCTCTTTTAGTTTATATACCCATTTGAAAACTATAGGCTTGCATTATTTAGGAAGAGGGGATAGAGTCCAAGTGTTGTTGACATTGAGTGATTCCATTTCTTCACACATAACTTCAATCCAAGACCTAGCATTAAGGCAGCTCACTGCCTCTTTAAAAGTAGCAGGTTCTTGGTCATCAGGAGCTATTGTAGTATTTAGAACTAGGTTCATGTAATTAGTTTTAGTATACCTAACTGGAGGAACTATCACTCTTCTTTGTCTATCCCTAGCTAATGAGTACTGACTCAAATCAAGTTGAGTTTCAGTATGCTCAGTAGACTCACCTGAGTTTTCCTCTTCTCCTTCTTCAGATTCATTAGGAGGATTGTGACTAGTGGATGAATCTTTAGGTGTCTCCACCTCAATCCTAGCAGTAGTAGGGTTTTAAGGAACTTCACAGGTTGTCTTTTCCTTTTGCATAAACATACATACACTTCACTGCCCTAGATTTGAGTTTCCTCTAACTTTAGTGAATATAGCCAACACATCTAAACACCCTTAGATTATCTAGGTTAGGAGGATGTTTTGTCTATTTTTCTTCAGGAGTTAGGAAGTTTAGGGAGGAATGAGGACACCTATTTAAGATGAAAACAGTGTAGCTTGCTGCCTCAGCCCAATACTTTTCACTAAGAATAGCATCTGAAAGAAGACATCTAACCCTTTCCATGATTGTTCTATTAAGTCTCTTAGCAACTCCATTCTGTGAGGAGTAAATCTAACAGTCCTATGCCTAGTTATGCCCGTTTCTTCACAAAACTTATTAAACTCTTCACTACAGAAATCCAGTCCATTATCAGTTCTCAGGTATTTAATTTCTTTAGAATTTTGCTTCTTTATCATGAGTTTCCATTCCTTAAACTTATCAAACACTTGGTCTTTAGTTTTAAGAAAGTAAACCCAACATTTTCTAGAGAAGTCATCAGTGAAAGAGAGTAAATACCTTGAGCCACTTAGGCTAGGTGTAGGAGCTGGACCCCATAGGTCTGAGTGAATATAATCTAGGATAGCCTTTGTGGTATGTTGTGCTTTAGTAAAACTTTGTCTTGTAGCCTTTCCTAAAACACAATGTTCACAGAAAGTTAGATTATCTGAGAGACCTTTAGGTAGAATCCCTTGCTTAGATAAGACTTCTAGGCCTTTAACACTAATGTGAGACAATCTCTTGTGCCAAACATTAGCCTCCGTGATCTCATTTGTGGTAACAACATATGCCCCTGCCATCATTTCAACTCCTTTAACCACAAATAAGTCATTTACTTTTTCCTCAACAAGTATTACTTTAGAGTCTTTTAGCACCTCAAGGGTTCCTCCTTTGCCCCTGTATTCACACCCAATTGCATCAAGCATTCCTAAGGAAATTAGGTTTCTCTTAAAAAGTGGAACATATCTCACATTTCTAAGAAGCTTAATAGTTTCATAGAAACAGAGCCAATGCCTTCTATTTTACAGCCTTGGTTGTTTCCCATGTAAACCATTTCTCCTTCAATTTATTTATAGGTGTTGAACCATGGTCTCATAGAGGTCATGTGATAGGTGCATCCAGAATCTAGGACCCAATCATGTTTTCCTAGGGGATTTACATGATTGGATTTATCTAAGGTTGAGGTTAGAGCATCTGAGTAGATATAAGATCCTTCTACCTTAGAAGCTTCAGGCTGTTTACCTTTAGAGTCTTTTTCTTTCTCTTGGTTCTTCCTTTTAAGAATAAAATAATTTTTGATTAAATGTCCTTTCTTTTTGTAGTATTTACATTTTAGTTTCTGTTTAGGCTTATTTTCTTCCGAATTATGTGGTTTTCTATCCTTTGACTGATTTGGTTTAAAACTTCCTTTAACAAATAACCCTTCACCACTAGGTTGATCCTTTTTTACCGTTTGTAACTCTAGCTCTCTAGTTCTTAAAGTTGATATTATTGTATTAGTACTTATGTTATCCCTTCCGTATTTTAGAACATTTTTTATTTCCCTATAGGGTTTAGGTAGAGAATTAAGAAGCACATAGGCCTCATTTTCATCTCCAAGTTTCTCTCCTAAGCTTTTGAATTCAGCAACAATTTTCTTGAATTCATCTAGATTATCAGTTAGAGACTTCGATGAATCCATTTTAAATGTAAAGAATTTTTCCCTAAGGTACATTTTACTAGGAAGATCCTTTGTAGCATATAAGTCTTCCAATTTAGTCCATATCCTATAGGCTGTTTCTTGATCTAAAACTTGTCTTAAAAAATTATCACTAAGGTTTAGGACTAACGTACCATAAGCTGCCAGCTCCCAATCTTCTTTTTCTTGAGCTGTCACTGAGGCTGGGAGTGCAAATGGGTCAAGGAGAGCTCTGTGAGCCTTCTGTTGGCCAAGAATTGCTTTGATTTTGGCCTTTCATAGTCCAAAATCTCCTTTACCATCGAATTTCTCTACTTCGAATCTTGCTACGGACATCTTGGAGTGAAACTTGAATCTTGAACCTTTAAGAACTGCAATCTTGTAAGTCTTTTACTCTGATACCACTTTATTGGGCTTGCTCACTTAATTTCTTGAATCAAGAAAAGGCCAAATGATGAAAAGGCTTTAGCTGAACCGATCCATGATCCAAAAGCCTAGTTAATTTGCCCCAAAAACTTGGTAGGTAGATTGCTTGGCTCTGGGGTCTCCATGACCTTCCAACTGATGTGCAACACGTGGTGTATAGCCTGATGGAAGAGAAACCACTTTCTGATGGGAAAAGAAAAATAACAAACAAATTTTATTTTCTCTCTCTCGTTTCAGTCTGCTGTTTATAGAAATGCTCTCTAACCCTCTTCTCTTTTGATTGTTTGCATGAGTTTGCTATGAGAATGAAGAAAGAAGAAGAAACATGCAATATGATAAAGAGAAAGAAGGGAGAAGAGCTACACGGAGATGTACGTGGTTCGGCAATGGATTGCCTACATCTACGGGAAGGAGAAGAACTTTTATTATTCAAGAGCTAAGTCACTTTCTTTACAGATCTTGTAGCTTTCTTCTAAGTTTTTGAATGATTATCCTACTAAATGTAAATGATGCATATTTATACTTTGAGCTGATACAAGTAGCTACATAACAAACTGTAAAGAAATTGTAAAAAGCTATTGAAGACTTGATTTGTATGTTTGAACTTATTTTATACTTCAAATATTCGTGATATCCTTTTCTAAATTTTGAAAAGTACTAAAAAAGGGCTTTCTTAGGCTTAAATTTTAGTTAGTTTTTTTGTTATTAGTGCTCGTAGAGTCATTTATTTGCTGAATATATAGAAATATAATATTTGGATTTGAATGAACTAATGAAAATAAAAAGATGAAGAGCCTTAGAAGGTCAAAGTTTACTTAAGGCATGATGAAAGAGGAAAACATGAAGAAAATGCACCGAAAAAACATTGCAATGCTGTGTTCCACATTAGAAACTAGAGTTTAATACAAGGCAGCGTTGTGAAACTACGCCCTAGCATTAGGACGCTGTGAACATAAGCTGCACGTAGTGTTGTTCAATGCTAAAGCGTGCTAGGAGCATATCGGCGTAGCATCGCGATGCTATCGATGCTTCAACTTATAAATCTTCTCTTTGTTTAGCGATTTTGTGGAGTTCGTTTTTGGAGTCATCACAGAGGATAGGAGAGCATCGTACAAAGGAGTTTTAGAGTATTGTTATCAGGATTGATTGGAGCAAGATCGACTGCGTAACGTTGTACTGTTGGCAACAAAGTGAATTGATGGATTATATCTTACTTTTCTTTATTTATTTTCCATAGAATTTTGTGCAACATGACTGTTGCGTATTTGAGAACATGAGTAATGAGTTTCTTCAGTTCTAAGGTTAGATGAATTTTTTTAGAATTTAGATGAATATTTGAACTAGCATTTGATTATTATCTCATTGATTTTCTAATATGTTTGTGCTTAACCAATTGAATCTTGATCACCATTTAATTGTTGTGGGGTCTTTAATTTTGATTAAGAGGGAGGGTTTTTGGCTTGACTCGTATACTCAATTATTGTTGGATTATGCATGAGATTAATAGGAAAACAATGGAGGTTAGTCACAAAGGGTCACATTATTGTGCCTAAATTACATAATTCATGAAAATAGAACCAACGTTTAAGTATTAGAAAAGGTTGAGCTCGAGAGAGGAAACCTAGATTTTAGACTTCTAAACTCAAGTTAATGGTTTAATTGATCTAATGAAAATAATTATATTTAAAAAAAATGATGTAGTGATGTTTTAATACTTTATTCCTAATTTCCTTTATTTACAAAATTATATTTGAAATAAAATTGTCCGTTCGTTTTGTCATTGAAAATAGCATGCATATTGTAATGAACCCATATGGAGGTCCTAGAAAGTCAAGCCATTACATTTTGAATCAAAGTCTAATGATCCCATATGGAGGTCCTAGAAAGTCGAGCCCTAAGTGTCCTTATAGTCCATTAACAAATTCTTTATCATCTCCGATAAAATGTTTATGACAGATTGTACATAAATGTTTTGTTTAATTGTGTTCGCATTAACTTTTTAAGTGATTAATTTTGAAAAAAAAAATTGAATTGTTTGGTAACCACCCAAAATAACTTTTGAAACACTTTCAAGGTTTATTCTAAATAATTTTTATGAAAAGAGTTTAAATAAAAATGACTTTCTTGAAATATATTTTTAACTCTAGTCAATCCAAACAGATCCTAACTTAATGCATTAGTATCTTCTTGTTTTCTTAGTAGTTTGACAGAAGGTTAGTTCTACTGGGTTCTTAGGGCATGGCACCACGAAAAAGAGGTTCATATGTGTATATATATTACCCTAAGGGGAAGTTTGATGCGCAGGTCTGAAATCTTAAACCTGGGAATGTTAAGTCTAGGGGATTAGATTGAGAAGTTTAGGTAGCCTAGATTTAAGAAAAATGTGTTTGGAGGGCAGGTTTTGGAAGTCTGAATTTAAGAAGCCTATGTTTGGAGTGCAAGGTTAAGTAGCTTGGGAATGAAGTGCAGATTTATCAATATTTAGTTTGTAAAATATTTTCATCTATTTAATCACTAGTTAGATTTTAGATTAGTTTAAATTTTTCATCTTAATTATTTTAATATAGTTAATTTTAAATTAAACTAAAAAATTTATAAGAATATTTTTTAAAAAAAAATTGAAATAGAGATTTTTGACTAAAATTATAATTTTATTTAATCTATTATTTTAATAATTTGATATTTTAATCTTACTAGATTTTGAAATAAAATTTCATAGGTTTTTGTCACTTTAACTAATTTTAAAATGATCATTTTTTTTACTATAATACGCTGACTTAAAATTGAAATAAACTAGTATTTTAATATTAAGTTTAATGAATGAAAAACTATATTTTTTTTTCTTATCAACTTATATTTGAGGAATAAAAAATCATAAATGTTAACTTTTAGTTTTTATTTGGTCGCTAAGTTGTTTTAAACATTTTAAATCTTTACGTTTAGGAAATGATTCTAAGTCTCCAAACTAGTTAAATTGACCAACAAAAAGAATTAAAATGTTATTAAATTAAATTAGAGTTTTCAAACATATATAGTTCTACACATATAACCTAAATAAATATAACTATTCAATTGCAGTCTATTGGTATGTTTAGAATGACTTAAAAAAATATATCTTTCAAAAATTCATTTTTAATTAAACATTTTTTTTATAAAAACTTATTAAAATAAAAAAAAAGCATATATGTATTGAAATTCTTTCTTAAAAGTGTTTTTATATACAAATTTGTCTAATTTGTTATATACTAAGAGTATTTTATTAATGTTTTCAAGGTTTGTTGATGGCGGTTGCCGGAGGTAGTCAACAGAGTTGGTGGCCGAAATTTTGCCAATATGGGAGGAAGGGGGGTTGCCAGATGTTGATCAATGGTGGTCGGAGTTGTCCAGTGACGATTGGAGGTTGGTCGACAACGGTCACCAAATTGGCAGCCAGAGTTGGCCGGTGGTGACCGTCAGAGATTGTGGTTGGAGTTGGCCAGCGTCGTTCGCCGAAGTTGGCCCGCGGCAATCGTCGGAGGGTGGTAACCGGAGTTGGCTGACGGTAATCGTTGGAGAGAGTCGGCTTGAGCTGGCCATGGTGGTCATCGAAGGAGTGTCTGAAGGTTAGCCGACGTGTTTCCTAGATTAAATTAGGAAAAAGGGGGGAGGGTGGTTAACCCATGAGAAAATGATGTAGGAAGCCAAGACTTCCTAAATTTCTACCCCAAACAAGAGTTGGGTTTAGGATGCCTAACCTATCCAATCCCAACCTTTGAAACAAACACCCCTAAAGTATCTAAAATTTTAAAACTATAAAATGTTCAACTACTCCATCTTCATCCTAATTTTTTATTTAAAAAGAAAAATGCTATTATTAAAAAACACCTCAAATGATCCCCTTAAAACTACAAAGCTAATTTATCTGTGACTTCAAGCATTTGATATTTCTATTGATATTATTGATTAAATGAACAAAGAGCAATGTGAACTTATGTGAAATTCCTATCAAGTAATTTTGGCCTCATTTGATAACCATTTTATTAGATCTTGTTTAGTAAGCATTTTTTTTTTTTGTTTTTAAAAATTAAGCTTATAAACCCTACTTTCATCTCCAAATTTCTTACTTTTTTATCTACTTTTTGCCAATGATTTAAAAAACAAGCCAAAATTTAAAAACTAAAAAAAGTAGTTTTTCAAAAGTTATTTTTGTTTTGGGAATTTGACTAAAATTAAACCAATATACTTAAAAAAGATGCAAATCATGGTAAAAACTGAGGAGACTATAAGCTAAATTTTGAAAAAACAAAGGCAAAAAATGAAATGATTATCAAACGAGAGCATAATTTTTGGTTTTTTAAAATTAATCTTATAAGTCCTAGATTCCCTATGAATTTATTTGGTTTAGTATCTACAATTTAAAAAAAAATCATAAATAAAAAAATTAAATCATTATCAAATGATATTTTATTTAAAAATTAAAGTTGAAAGGACAATAACTCGAACAATATTGTGTAATAAGTAGATTCTGTAGTGAAAAAGTGATTATCAGCTATTCATGTATAGAGAGACACTTACCATAGCCGATGCAAAGAGGTGTGCAGAAGATATTGCTGGAGAAGTTGAGTTGGACAGACGAGTGCCTGAATATTGTTGGCTAACATGTTGAGTTCTCACTTCAATCATTTCTTGACCTCTGTTTTTATGAAATTTATGGTATGTATTACTTATAAAGAAACTATTTCTCAAGCAATTATTTGTTAAATGAAATAAGAGTTATCTAACATACAACAAAACTTCTTATACACAATGTTACATGTTAAGAAACATCATAGATAAACCCAGAAGAACTAAAGTTATAATAGAACTTGTTACACAATGTTACAACATTTTAAGAAACATCATAGATAAACACAGAAAAATTAAAGTTATAATAGAAAACAACTCAAATTAGAATCATCCATAGTGGTTTTCGTAGGCACAATAATCAACATTTCAGACAACTCAACATGATTAACAATATAGTTAACACGGTCCATAACCTTAAAAGGTATAAGATGATCAACAGAATTCACATGAGTATTATGAGTAATTTGGTCAGCATTCACAACCCTAGATTTTTAAAAACTCATAAACAAGTCAAGACGAGTCACATTTCTGGACTTCTCTACAGAAATACTAGGTATAGTAGTAGATGTATTACCTTCAGGTTCTTTAGGAGAGGCATTAAACTAATTTGAAGTATCTATAGAAACATACCTTGTGAGGTCTTCCATTGTTATAATACCCTTTTTAACAACACGCCTTTCCATCTAAATTTTCTTATTTATCATAGGCTCAAATCTTTTCTTATTGACAAATGAGTTTTCAACAAAGGCACCACCATTTGAGAAAGGAACTTTTCTCACTGAACACCATAGACATTGACATTCGATGGAGAACCATCCTTCTTGGAAGCCTACTTTTCCTTTAAAGTTTTCCTGACATGAACTAATTTACTCTCAAATGAGAGTGTAACTTGACAAGAATTCACCATCCAGAAAAAAAGCATATTAAACATAATGGTAGACAAGTCAAACACAAAACTGACAATGTCAACATTTTTCAAAATCATAATTGAGTTTTTTTTGCTTATCGCTTACTTTGCACTTTGACTTTCCTTGATCAGATATCTTTAGTTGCTACAAGTCAATTCTGTAAGGACGTAAAGTTTCCTTGAGGGATACAAATTGCACTATTTCCACAACTTTCATCTGTTAATTCAGAGATCCTAAAAAGTAAATAAGTTCTCTAACCATACTCATTTCATGCTCAGTTTGCATCTGTTGGACAAAAAGCTCCACCGTCTTTTGAGAGATAGCTTATTCTGGAATCGTATTTTTCACTGAACAATGATCAACTTGACCAAACTTCTTATGCAAGAGCGTAATTTCATTGTGCTTAGAGAAGTTACAGACAAAATTAACAACATTAGGAATCCATATATAGCAATTATCAGAAGAACACATACCTAACATTATAAGAGATTTATCATTACCCGTCACCAAACATTGGTCTTTTAAGAAACTAATATTTAAGCCTTGATCACATAACTAACTGATACTGATGAGATCTGTTGTAATACCTTCCACAAGCATGACATCTTGGAGAAAGGAAAGGGATATTGGATTTGCCTTCTACTAAGATTTTTTCTTTTTTCCTTATCACCAAACATGACATGACCAAAATCACAAGACTTGGAGATTGTTATAAAAGGCTTCTCACCTATCATACGTCTCGAGCATCTACTATCAAAATGTCAAAAATCTTTTGTGGAGGATCGAAAGATGTAAGTATTATATTGCATCGAACACATGCTTTCAAATGCCACTCCTGCTTCAATTGAGGGGTTAAAGACTTTTGAATGTAGCCTTTCCTGACCTGAGTAAAAGATGGTCGGGATAAATTTTTATAAACACCTTTCAATTTAAAACAATAAGGTCTATTGTGACCATTTTTACCACAGTGATGAGAAACCCATACCCTTTTGGCAAGTTTTACAGACTTTTGAGAGGATGTTTGTGTAGATGTTGAGGACAAATGTGCTGACATCTGCTTCTGGTCACATCCAACTATAGTTTCTTCTTTCCCCTAATAAATAAGCTAATCATCAATGCTTTTTTTTGTTTTAGAGTATCCAAGATTTTATAGATCATTTGCTCCCGGGTTCAACATCTTTAAAGATTTATACACAAATTCCAATTCACTCATATTCCAATTCACTGTTACTTGTGTTCACCTCACATTTAAGCTCAGAGACAGTACTTATATATCTATGATTTTTAGTAAGAAGAGTCTCAGTTCTTTCTATCTGAACATCCAAGGTTTTTATGTCATTAAGTCATTGTTGATTTAAAATATGATAAGATTTTTCAATATGCGAATCTTCTTCTTTTTCACCACTAACTGATACATGCCATGGAATGCATATTTTTTAGCCTTTATTTGTGTACTTTTACTTTGAAAAATGGATTATTGTATGAGTTTTCCTCTAATTTTAGTCGTAGTCAGTTAAAATGAGCTCACTAGTGGATAATTGTGCTTAAAAGATGTTATTTGCTGATTTAGAGCTGATTTGGTATATTTTGACAGGTTTTTGGTTGTTTCTGCTGATTTCTATCTGATGCACCTATATTAGAGTGATGCACTCGCATTAGAAAAATCTTAATTTTCCAGATTCACATTTAGTCAATTCTGGTTGCTATTTTTATGATGAAAGCTATTATTCAACACCTAAAATGATGGATAAACGTCTAGAGCATGATTTTAGGTCATTTCTCAACCACTTTGGTGCCTATAAAAGGGAAGAAAGCCCTTCATTTCATGAATCAACTCTCCATTTTCGAATTCATCATCATTTCGGCTTCTTTTCAAGTAAGGCATAACGACTCTAGTTTATCTCTTCCCGTGAAAGCATGTGGTGAGAGAAGATTCGTCCTTGAAAAAGAAGAATCAACCTAGAGAAACACTAAGAAACTAAGGATTTGCCTCAAGGCACCTTACAGTTGTATTTTCTAGCATTATTTTTTTTATTCATTTGTTGTAATTTTTTATTTTCTTTCTTTACCCGTTCAACATTATCTTATAGCTATAATTTTTTATTTAATGAAATCTAGTCATTTATTATTAATCATGAGCTAAAGTCTCTAAGGGATTCAGTTATGTGAATACCCTAGGGTTTAATGGCTTGAGTAATGCTTTCATACCTCTTTGACTTTTCTATTTTCTTTGTTGAGTTTATGGAAAAAGATTGTTAAGTTAAACTGATAACTTAATTTAGCAATCTAGTGGAGTCTTAATGCTAAAAAGGTTTGGATATAAATTAGAGTCACAAAGGAATACGATATTAAGAGCCTAGAAATATGAGGGTCAGTCATAAGAGACATCATAGGATAAAGAATCTAAGCTTAAACTAATCTAAGATCTAGCTAACCATGAAACATTAGGCATTAGCTACTTAGATCTCCTAAAAGAAATTGACACAAGACCAAATAGAAGTAGTTATCTATTCTTGCATATTTCACTGTCATGTGACCGCATCATTTATAGCATAGAACCCAAAAGGTTGAAATATAATTTTATTCCTATTCAACACTTCTTATTAGTGCTTTTATCATTAGTTAACCTCAAAGTCACTTATTTACAGGGTACCCCTAGGTTTGCATTGAAAATCTCTTTCTTAAAATAATTGAATTGCATAAATAGTCTCGTGAGATTTGACTCTTGGAATAGTTAAAGATTTATTACTTCATCGACAGTGTATGCTTGCACTTAGACTATATGTATTCTCATTTTTATCTCTCATACACGTTTGGTTGACCATTGGCACTACATTTTTCTTCTTTATTTTTGCACAAATGAGTGTCCTCGATAATGTGGCTAACAAAGGTTTTGACATCTTCTTCAGATTCATTACTATCTCCAGAATCTTATTTAGCCAAAGATACCACATAGCACTTACTTTTTCGTTTAAGATAATTGGGGCATTCAGACTGATGGTGATCGAAACCTTCACATTCCTTGCAAGGGAATGAATATTTATATGACCATTGATGCCAGAGTTGTCTACATTATTCTTCCGATTATGAGATCTGTAAGGTTTCGTAGATGTGCCTCCATTTGCTTTAAACTTCCAAGGAACATAGTTCCTAGATCTATTTTCAAAATGCTTCAGAACTTTGTTAAACTGTTTGGACAGTAAAGAGATTGAGTCTACAAAAGATTCTTCTAAGTCACCAGTTTTATCATCGAATTGATCATCTGCAAAGGATTGTAGCAATGCCTTTGATTTTCTTGTTTAATTTGATGTCAAGTGTCATTTCAAACGGACGCAAGGATCCGAACAATTCATCAACTTTCATAGCTAAAATATCTTGTGCTTCTTCAATGGTTGTCATCTTCATGTCAAACCTCTTCCACAGAGTTCTAAGAACTTTTCTAACCAATTTCTCTTATAAGTTCTTCTCACCGTGAAAGATAGCACTGAGGGTATGAGAATTCCCTATGGATGATTTGTCCTCAGTCTCAGTCCATTCAACTTCAGACTTAAGGGCGTTCCCAACATTAGGAACAACAATCTGAGGAGGACTGCATCCAGTTTACCACTACTTTCCAAGTCGTGTGATCAATAGAATATAAAAAAGCTATCATTCTAGCCTTCTAATATGAGTAGTTTATTTCAATTTGAAGAAATTCGGATCGAAACACCAGAAGTAATTGCGACTCTCTCTAATACCAATTGAATTAAAGGTTATCTAACACACGAAATAACTTCTTACACACAATGTTACAACATTTCCAAAAACGTCATAGATAAATATAAAAAAACTAAAGACAGAATAAAACATAGAGTTTGGTAACCCAGCTCAACGCAATACCATCTACGTTTGGGGACAGTGTGCCGGTGAAAAGATATATTCACTAATACAAAGCCAAGGAATTACAACGATGTACTTATCTGAAAATGAACGATAATTACAGTGACACTCGAATAACCCAACTTAGAGACCAATCACTTAGGCTCCCTCTAAGTGTGAGACTCCCTCTCAATGAAACTTAGGTTCCCCCTAAGTATGAGATCTTCTCATCTTCAACGTACTTAGGATCCCCCTAAGTATAAGAATATTAATGAATGACGACTTTGTCTCCCCCTAAATGTGATACTCCCTCTCACCAAAATTTTATCTTTCCACCTTCAAATGAAGATCACTCCACTGGATTAACTTAGACTCTTTCTAAGTTTGAGAATCCCTTCTCAAGTTGTTGAAGAATAAACAAACACGATCTAGAATAAGTCTCAAAATCTACAACAATACAATCTTCTCCGATGAAAGATTAATAGACTTGTGGTTCAAAAGAAATCACATAAGACAACTAGTTTCAAAGAATTTGTAAAATGATCAACCCTAAAACTGAACAAAACCATGGTATATATATATATGGCTAGCTTTGGGAAGATATTCAAAGAATGAAGAAATAATTTCTATAGGGAAAAATACAGCAGGTCACTAAATCTACATAATAATCTTGACAGATGAGGAAAAAAATATTTTGCAGAATTTTCTATCTATCATGTTACAATGTCCTTGACAATGTCACAACATGTTGTAAGACATGTCACACATGTTTTAGAAATATGTTGTTCTAGTTTTTCATATAATAAATAGGTCAATCACACTGTAATGACAAATGCTCTAACACTAAATATAAGTTATCTATAAAAGGATTTGAATAAATAGTACAATACAAAAATATGAGAGTTTAATTTTATTTTAATCATTGGTTTCATAACTTAGATCTCTACCTTGAAATGAACAAAGTGAAAATATTAGCTCATTCCAGTAACCTCCTCGCATCCTTTTCCAAGAAGATCAAAGTTAATTAGCCCAAAACATCACTTGAATTTTAGATTGAGCACTGGTTTCGACAATATGTTTGTTGCTTATCAGAGATACGTATCTCCAAAGGTATCATTTCTTTTTTTTTTTCAATTTGTTTATACATGAAATGAAATTTTATGTCAATATATTTAGTACCATGATGGAACTGATGGTTTTCAGACAACTGTATGGTATTTTAGTCGTCATAGTATATTTTTATTGTCTTTTCTTTTATGCCAAAATGCTGAAAATGTTAGCTTTTTTATTGCCTTTAAAAAATTTATGAACTTTGTCTCTATAGTAGATAGGGCGACCTCATATTGGAGTGTATAATGGTGATAAGCACTTGAAAAGTGCTTTTGTTGCTTTCAATTTAGAGATCTGTTCATTAAATATGATTAGATTTAAAGTCATTTATTAGAGATTTTCAAGAATTGAACAAGAGAGTGGGAATTGGAGCTAAATGATAAAAAAATAGTCCATTTGTGCCTACTAAGGATACTTAGGGCTATTTCTACAAATAAGGGAGGAAAAAAGGCCAAAAATTGATGCTCCCCTCGATGTTAGGGAACGCTGAAAACCCAAATGCAACATTCAGGGTAGCATTACAACGTTAGGACACAACATCGCAATGCTACAAAGTTATTCACCCTATCATTGTTGCGACGCTATGGGGTGCTATGCACAACGCTTGCTAGCATCACAACACTAGCCAACAACATCGCGACATTGACCCAAAAATTTTATAAATATTAGGGTTTGCCATATGATAAGGATAATGTGTCTTACACATATTTTGAGTGGCTGAGTTACTAAGTGAAGGTCCAAAGAGTAAAAGAGGATTCTTTGAAATAGATCAATCTAAATCATAGATTCTAGATTTAAGTATGTCGATGAACATAAAAAAATGTAGAACCTTTGTATGAAATAAAGAATTGATCACTAGAATTAATAAGAAGAAATATTTTAATTATTGAGATGTCGTAACCCATCTTGTTTCTGGTCCTTTAATTAAATTGACAACTGTTGGCTAACTTATTATTTTTCAGGCCCAAGTAGAGAAGGAAGGATGATCCAATTCATTGTTAGGTGAAAGGAAAGGCTTAGGAAGAGCCATGAACATCAGCTCAGAGATTAACACGTGGTGAATACCACTAACACTGATTTGTTGGAAATGTGATGAGCTGATGGAAATTTCTTCAAGTAAACAATACTTTCTTTCTCTCTCTATCTCACATTTTTGAAACCCTCTAAACTCTCTCTAACCCTTCTCTGTTCTTGGAAATATTTGCAGATAATGAAGAAGAGATTCAAGCATGCAATGAAGTAAAGAGAAAGAGGAAGAAGAGATCTACACAGTGATGTACGTGGTTCGGCAAGGAGGTGCCTACATCCACGGGAAGGGAGCTAAATCTTTATTGAAGACTACATAAATGATAAGTATTCTTTTCTTCTTACAGATCTTGAACAAACTGAAGTAAAAGTTGTAAAATGATTTGAATGTAACACATTTATATAGGTTTACAATTATGTTACAAGTTTGTTAGTCGGTCTGAATGAAGAAAAAATTGTTGTTGTGATTATATCTTCAAATCTCCATCTTAATCTCAACTCAATAGTCCTCTTCCTTCCAAATCTAACTAATTCTTACCGGTTTTCAGGTAACATGAAGTTGATCTATTCGAGACACTTAGTGAGCTTGAGTTTCGAGCCAGGTTTGATAAGCATATCAGCTGTGTTCTCCAAGGTATGGACCTTTAGAACTTCGATTTGTCCTTGTTCAATCCTGTCTCCGACGAAATGAAATTTTATGCTCATATGTTTTTTTCTTGAATGGTATTATGGGTTTTGGAAAGATGGATAGCACTTTGGTTATCACAGTAGATCTTAACTACAGTTTGTTTGATGCCAAAGTCTTCCATCAAGCCTTTTAACCACGATGCTTCTTTTATAGCTTCTGAAAGTGCCATGTACTGTACTTCAGTAGTTGATAGGATTGTAATTGATTGTAAATTGGCCTTTCAACTTAGTAGATTATGCTATATAAGAAGAGGTAACCAGTCAGTGATCTTCATTTGTCTTGATCCCCTGCAAAGCCTGAATCAACAAACCCATATAGCTCAAGTTCTGTCTCTTGAACACTTTGGTAGATTAACTTAGACTGTTTAAACCAGATTATATACCTAAGTATCTATTTGGTAGCTTCCCAATGTCTTCTTCCAGGGTTTGATATGTACCTACTGACTAGGCTTGCACAATAGGATAGATCAGAGATCATAAGTTACATCAAGCTGCCTACTGCCTGACTATAGGGAACCAGTTGCATATGATTTAAGTGTTCCAAGTCAGTTTTCTTAGGTGAATTAGCTGAGGATAGTTTAAAATGATGAGCAATACAGTTACAGGTTTAGCATTAGTCATGTTGAATTTTCTAATGATTTTCTCACAGTAGTTGGTTTGACTAATGCTAAGTGTAGAGGAACCCCTGTCTATATTAATTTCAATCCCAAGGATTTTCTTAGACTGACCCATATCCTTCATGTCAAACTCTCTAATTAGGAGATTTTTGACATGACTTAAATCTTCTTTAGAACTCCCAGTTAGCAACATATCATCAACATACAAAAGTAAGTATACCTTGTTCTTGTAGGAAGTTGACTTTACATAGGTACAATATCATAGGTGCTTTTCTAAAACCCAATACTCTCAATGTAGTAATTGAATCTTCTGTACCAGCATCTAGGAGACTGCTTAAGTCCATAAATAGACTTATTTAAAAGACAGTAGAGGTCCTCCTTTTCCTTTTCTTCAAAACCATTTGGCTGAACCTTGTAAATACTCTCATCTAGGTGGCCATGTAGGAAAACTGTCTTTACATCTAGTTGGTCTAATTCAAGGTTATACTGAGCAACTAAGGATAACAAGAGTTTAATTGAGGTTTGCTTTACCATAGGTGAAAAGATCTCAGAATAGTCAATACCTTCCCCCTGTGTGAATCCCTTAGCCACTAATCTTACATTATATCTATGCTTTTCTTCTTTAGAAGTGCCCTCCTTCAGTTTATAGATCCATTTAGATGTTATTGGCTTGCATCCTTTAGGCAGAGGAGTTTCGGTCCAAGTGTTATTAACACTCAATGATTACATTTCTTCCCACATAGCTGTAATCCAATTTCAAGCATTAGGGCAACTTACCCCCTCTTCAAAGTTACCTGGTTCTTGGTCATTTGGAGCTATAGTTGTATTTAAAACTAGGTTCATATAGTTTGTTTCAGTATACCTAGCTGGAGGAAAAATCACCCTTCTTTGTTTGTCCCTTGCTAATGAGTATTGACTCAAATCAGGTTGAGCTTCAATATGTTCTATTAGCTCTCCTGTAGTTTCCTCTTCTTCTTCTGAATCATTAGGAGAATCCTGACTAGTGGACTTATCTTTAGGTGCCTCCACTTCAATTCTAGTGGTAGGACTCTTTGGTATCTCAATTGTAGTCTTCTCTTTTTGCATGAACATTTTCTTTTCTCTAAAAGTGAAATCCTTGTTGACCAAAAATCTTTCCTCAACAGAATTCCACATTTTAAAGCCCTTTACACATTCAGTGAACCCTACAAACATACATTTTACAATCCTAGACTTAAGTTTTCCCTAATTTTGATGTATGTACCCAACACATCCAAATACCCTTAGGTTATCCAAGTTAGGAGGATGTTTGGACCATTTTTCTTCAAGAGTTAAAAAGTTTAGGGATGTATGTGGGCACCTATTTAAGGTGTACACTATATAGCTTGCAGCTTCAGCCTGGTACTTTTCATTAAGAATGGCATCTGAGAGTAAGCATCTGACCCTTTCCACAATAGTCCTATTAAGCCTCTCTGCTACCCCATTCTGTTGGGGTGTATATCTGACTATCCTGTACCTAGTTATGCCTGATTCTTTATAAAATTTGTTAAATTCTTCACTACAAAATTCCAGTCCATTGTCTGTTCTTAGGTATTTAATTTTCTTAGAGGTTTGCTTCTCAATCATGAGTTTCCATTCTTTAAATTTGTCAAACACTTGGTCTTTTGATTTAAGAAAGAAAACCCAACTTTTCCTTGAGAAGTCATCTATAATGGAAAGTAAGTACTTTGTGCCACTTAGGCTAGGTGTTGGAGCTGGTCCTAGAGATGTCCAATTTTTCCACTGGGATGGGGCCCTGCAGGGCCATACCCCGAACAGGGTAGGGATTTTCCGATTAGGCGGGGAATGGGGGAAAAAATTCCCCGTGAGCTAAACGGGGACGAGGATGGGAATGCATTCCTCAATCCCCGCCCCGGGCCTCGGCCTCGCCCCGTTCCCCCTCCCCGCCCCGATTTACTTTTACATATTTATTTAGTATAGTTATCTAATGTTATGTTATTGTTATTATTATATAATTCTTACATTTAAATTTCAAATTTGATTATTTATTGGGAAAGAAAATGTTTTAAATTTAGATTATATATGTGAATAATTTGATTTATATTTATTTCTTTCTACTAAAAAATTAATTAGTTTTTTTAGACCAAAATTTGAGTAATTTATCTTTAAATTCAAATTGTCATATAAAACTAACCATAATAAACAATTTAGTGATAAATTTAATTATTTAATTAAAATTTGCTCACATTAGTGATTTAAATTAATTGGTATTTTACAAAAAAAAAAAGGTAACAGAAAAAAATTTCCCGCGAGGAACCCATCCCTGCCCCGATCCTCGTGGAAAATTTCACGGGGATGGGGAATGAAATGAGGAGTGGGGACGGGGATGGGGAATGGCATCCCTAGCCCTGCCCCGCCCCATGGACATCTCTAGCTAGTCCCCACAGATCTGAGTGGATGTAGTCAAGAATAGCTTTTGTTGAATGTTGAGCTTTGGTAAAGCTATGTCTGGTTGCTTCCCTAAAACACAATGTTCACAAAAGGTTAGCTTGTCTGAAATTCCCTTGGGTAGAATTCCCATTTAGACACTACTTCTAGCCCTTTAGCACTAATATGAGATAACCTTTTGTGCCATATGTCAGCTTCTGTCATATCATTTGGAGTGGCAACATATGCCCCTGTCATCATCTCAACACCTCTGACCACGAATAAGTCATTAACTTTTTCCCTAACAAGGACCACCTTTGAGTCTTTTAGAACATCAAGAGTTCCACCCTTACCCCTGTACTCACACTCAACTGCATCAAGCATTCCCAAGGAGATTAAATTCCTCTTGAGGAGTGGAACATGCCAAACATTTCTGAGTAGTTTAACAGTCCCATCCTTGAGTTTCATAGAGACAGTGTCAATATCTTCAATTTTACAGCTTTGGTTGTTCCCCATGTAAACCATTTCTCCATCAATTTATTTGTAGGTGTTAAACCAGGGTCTCATAGGTGTCATGCGGTAGGTGCACCCAGAATCCAAGACCCAATCATGTTTCCCAAGGGGGTTAACATGATTGGCCTCATCAAGTGTTGAGGGTAGTGCATCAATATTTGCATTTAACTTTCTATTTTGGCTTGTTTTCATCTAAATGTTGTTGTTTTATGTCCTTTGAATGATTTGGTTTGAAGTTTCCCCTCACAAACAACCTTTCACTACTTGGTTGTTCATTTTTAATTGTTTGCAGCTCATGTTTTCTTGTTCTTAGAGCAGAGATGATTGCATCAGTAGATATATTGTCTCTTCCATACTTCAATGCATTTTTAATTTCCCTATAGGATTCTGGTAAGGAGTTTAGAAGGCCTCATTGTCATCTCCAATTTTCTCCCCTAGATTCTTATACTCAGCAACAATCCTTTTGAATTCATCTAGGTTATCTAAAAGTGGTTTTGATGAATCCATTTTAATGGTGAAGAATCTCTCCCTAAGGTACATTTTTTATTAGGAAGATCTTTAGTAGCATACAAGTCTTCCAATTTTGTCCAAATCCTATAGGCTATCTCTTGATCAAGGACTTGCCTTAAAATATTATCACTTAGGTTTAGGACTAACGTACCATAGGCTACTAGCTTCTAGTCTTCTTTCTCCTGAGCCGTGACATTGTTTGGTAGAGTTGATGGATCAAGAAGAGCCTTGTGAGCCTTTTGCTGACCAAGAGTGGCTTTGATTTGGGCCTTCCAAAGGCCAAAATCACCCTTTCCATCAAATTTCTCCACTTCGAATCTTGCTACTGCCATTTGACTGTGAATCTTGAATCTTGATTCTCCAAGAACTAAAGTCTTTAAGTGTCTTTGCTCTTATACCAATTTGTTGGGCTAACTTATTGTTTTTCAAGCCCAAGTAGAGAAGGAAGGTTGATCCAATTCATTGTTAGGTGAAAGGAAAGGCTTAGAAAAAGCCATGAACCTCACCTTAGAGATCAACACGTGGTGAATACCACTAACACTGATCTGATGGAAATGTGATGAGCTGATGGAAATTTCCTCAGGTAAACAAAACTTTCTCTCTCTCTCTAACTCATGTTTCAGAAACCCTCTCAACTCTCTAACCTTATCTATTCTTGGCAAGATTTGCAGATAATGAAGAAGAGATTTAAGCATGCAATGGAGTAAAGAGAAAGAGGAAGAAGAGATCTACACAATTGATGTACGTGGTTTGGCAAAGACGTGCTTACATCCACAGGAAGGGAGCTAAATCTTTATTGAAGACTACAGAAATGATAAGTATTCTTTTCTTCTTACATATCTTATACAAACGAAAGTAAAAATTGTAAAATGATTTGAATGTAATACATTTATATAGGTTTATAATTCTGTTACAATTTTGTTAATCAGTCTGAATGAAGAAAAAATAGCCGTTGAGATTATATCTTCAACAACAATTCTAGAATAGTAATAAAGGAATTTGATCTCTTGAGAACAATATTTGGACTTTTAACTACTAGAACAACTTGACTTCTATGCTTGTGGCTATTAATCTTTTGATTTAGAGGGTTAGTTCCAAATAGGAAATAACAGCCTTTAGGGATCTCCATTTGTCTAAATTCCCTGCATGATCAAAGTCTACAAATCCATATGACTCACCTATTGGTTCTTTAGAACTCTGATAGATTAGTTTAGCTTCACTAGACCCTTTTAGATACCTAAGTATCCATTTTGTTGCTTCTCAATGACTCTTACCAGTACTAGTCATGTACATACTAACTATGCTTGATGCGTATGTGAAAAGCAATCAAAAAGTACTTTCTTGGGCTTATAATTTCATTAGTTTTATTGTTAATTTGTGTTTGTTGATGCACTTTTATGTTATATTTGTAGGATCAAGCTTTTGGATTAGAATGAGCTAATTTAAATATAAAATGACAAAAATACCTCCTAAGAAGGTCAAAGGTTAACCTACGGCAAAGAAGAGGGGTAAAATTGATGAAATTAGGGCTTAAATGGGCATGGACGGTGCAATGCGGTGCTTCGTGGCATCGTCCACAATGTTGTATCTTTTATCAAGTTGTTATAAAATCCATCATTAGTAAATAGGTGATAACTTTTGAACCGAGTGGTCGTTTTGGGTGAATGACCACTCGTTTTCTTTGTATTTTTGTCCTCTATCCATAGAAAGCATTAATTTTTTAACTTTGAAATTTTTTAGAGAGGATTTTTTATATTTTTTTATGGCATCCATTGGTAGTTGAGTTCTAGATAGAGATGATATCTTGAAGCTTTCAAAGGAGCGGATGATTGAAGAGATCATTGGAAGGTGATTCCAAGCTTGCGGAAAACAGTCAAGAGCATGACTTATATCTCTTCCCCTCTTTAAGGTTCAGTTTCTTCATATTCTGAATACATTATGAATTTTCTATACTTGTATCGTACCATGGGTTGTTATGTTCATAGTTTCAAGATTTTTTCATGTAGTTTTTGGATTGTTGCAAACTTTGTTAATTGTTTCCTAGATCTAATGAATGCATAAACTATTTTAGCATGTTTAATATTAATGGTTTTTAATAATTGACCATTGTTTGAATGTTCTTTACTCAATATCTTGCTTGAGAGAGATTGCACTAAGTTAGATCTAACATGCTAAAGTACTAACTAATTTTGCATGAAAGTAACAAGAGACTAGTACATATTGATAATGAAGGGACTTAATATTGTATCTAACAGTTCAATTATATAAAAATGAGGTTGGATTTTAGACATGAGAAAGGGTTGAGCTCGAGAGAGGATACTTAGATATAAGATTTCTAGGTCTATAATTAGCATAAAATCAATCTAAGGTTAAACAATTAATTTACTTAATCCATTAACGAAGTCACTACCCTAGGACATGTTTTTTGTCTACCTTTGCCCAGGTGTTATCATTTATTTACTTTCTAGGATTAGATTAAATTAAGTATTCATCACATTCTGATCCTTTTGGTTAAATGAGAAGAATCTCTGAGTAGCTAAAAGAATTGAAAACCAGTTTCTCAAAGCATGATACTCGTCTTGACCGTTTTAATTATATAATTACTTGATGTGTGTGCTTGCGCATATTGATATGATAGATCTGGCCTAGTAGACACTATTGGGTACATTAAACTCCTCACTACTTGACTATAGAGAATTAAATCTATTTGATTTAAGTGTTTAACATCAGCTTCCATAAGAGAATAAGTTGCAAACAACATAAAATGTTGATCAATAGGTGTGGTCACCAACTTAGCTTCATTTAAGTGAAATCTCCTGATTACTTTGTCACAATAATCTTACTAGTTGTTAACGTGTTAGAATTTCTTGAATCTTATATCTGGCACTCTTTATAACCAAGTACGGGATCTTGCTTGAATACTAATTTTTCATATTTATATAATTTTTTATTTTTGACCCTAGGGTTTAGAAATGTGTACTATAAACTCTCTAACCCTAGAGACATATCTACTTTGTAACTAAATTATTTTTTCTTATGAAACTTTTCTCATTTATCCCGTGGATATAGCCAACACACAATCAGTGAACTACGTAAATTTGTGTGTCAATTATTTATTATTTTAAATTTTTTGTTTTCTTTATTAGTCGGTTCCAAAATAAATTTTTTGTTTTCTTTATTAGTCGGTTCCAAGAATGACCTTTATTATATCTGACGGATCTTGGATAACTTTATGAGCATTGGGATGTCCAAGAATGACCTTTATTATAGCTTTGTTGTTGCCATCATCAACCAATTTCTTGAATCTTGAAAAACAAGATTTATTTTTCTTGGATTATTTTTGCTCTAATAGTGATTTGCTCGCGGTGGAAGAAGAACACATGCAAGGTTGAACGATAAGAAGAAGATAGAGGGAACTACATGGTTTAGTTCCGAATACCAAGAAAGTTAAAAGATAAGTACATCACATGGTTTCTAATTTCACTCTCGACTCTCTTTTAAATTAGTTATTTTTAATTGGGCAATTGTAATTGATAGCATTTTTAAGAACAATAACCAAGTGTATAACATCATTTTAAAAAAATTACAAATATTGTCAAGTCTATCAACGATAGACTTCTATCGTTCATAAACTCTTACCAGTGATATGGTCTATCACTATAGACTCCCCTATCACGGATAGACTATTTAAATTTGATCATATTTTTAATTTTTTTTACATTATACTAATATCTGCTAATGTTTTTAGGCAACTTGGACGCCCTAAACCATACTGAGGCTATACTATGGATAAATGGAAGTCACCAAAATGGTTATTTTTCTAAGAGTGCTTTTAGTAAGACAGAAGTAGGATAGAAGTACTTACGAGGAAAGTTCTAAAGTTGTTGATTGAGCTTCTGTTCGATCAATTTCAAGTGTATTTGATTTTGCTGTATCAGTAACTAAATTTTTAGCTGATGTTGAAGATGATTCTCCTTCCTCGAAATGCTCCTCCATGTCCAAAGAAGAATGTCAATAAATCTTAAGACCTTAGAATAATAATATTATATGCAAATGAAATAAAGAAATGTATCTTACATTTTCTATTATTACCATTATACATTTCTACTTATAGATTATATGGATACATTGTTAAAACTATAAGATATTGAAGGGATTTTAACGTTAAGGACTTTTAATTTAGCACAGTGAGGAGAAGGAACTCATAGTCGTGTGTCACTAAGCTTCGTTGGTCGTTGGATTTTTGTTAACAGTTGTTTCGAGCATGTAGGTCTCGATTTTAGAGGCTTTAGGTCTCACGGTTTTCGGTGGGTGTCGGTCGGTCGTAAAGTCGGTTATGGCGAAGATTGTTCAAGCGATTGGGTCTCGGTCAAGAGACAAAAAAATCGTGGTTCATGTTCTTCTTGAATGAAAAATTACAAACTGTTGACTATTGTTAAACCTTTGTAATTGTGATTATTGCTCTTAGTAAAAGTCTTCTAAGTTGGTTTTCAAAGTGGATGTAGACTCTTCTTCCTTTGATTTATTGTTGCAAGCTATTATATTCTATTTGCGAAATTTATAGTTCGTTTTATTTACAAGTGGTATCGGAGTTTCATTACATCCGAAGGAAGAAGGTATGTTGTTTTATGCCTCTGATATATTCATATGTTCAAATTATTTCGTACGGTTATACATTGACTAATGTCTTCATTATCGGCACGTTTTGAGGTTGCTATGTTTGAAAAGGTGATTTTAGTTTATGGAGAAGAAATATTAAAGCTCTTTTCATACGACAAAAAGTAGTCCAATTCTTAGATGTTGAAAGAGACTTTTAGACTACACTCACAGAAGCCAAGAAAATGTATAGGGATGAAGTTTCCTATTCAACGATTTTTCATTATCTTTCAAATTAGATATTTAGGCTAGTAGATGATGCTACTACTATTATGGAATTATGGAAAATTGGTCTACAAGCTTCAACAAGGCATAGTTAGAGGTGTTAAAGATGTTAATCTCGCATTTTGTGATCACTATATAATGGGATAGTCTATTAGGGTGAAGTCTTAGAAAGGGAAGCATTCAATCAAAAGTCTATAAGATTATGTTCACTCAGATATGTGGAATCCTACAAAGGTACCTTTTACGGGAGGCTTGAAGTACTTTATGTCTATTATTGATGATTTTTCATGGAAGGTATGGATCTATCCACTAAAACACAAAGAGGAAGCTTTTGAAAAATTTACTGAATCAAAGAAGTTGGTTAAGAAAGAAACAAGTATCACTACAACAAATATCTTTGGTGCTTGAGGAGGGAAGAAATAAATTTATAATTAGTGGAAATATGATTTTTAATGAATCACAAATGTCGTTTTGTGTTAAAACTTAGAAAACAATAGTCAATTGAACATGTTGAGGCAGATGTTAATTGATTTTGAAGCACAACCATCAACTACTTTAGGTGAATCTAGTGATGAGTCACTACCTATTTCAAAAATTCACAACGGTTTGAATTTGATGATGGATAATCTAAACAAGATACAACTTTGATTGATGAGTGAATTGTTTCTGAAGAAACTTCGAGTAATAATGACCTACAATGCTATCAACTTACACATGATAAGCCTTAGAAGGTGAGACGAGCTCCTACGAGGTAAGGTAAGGCTAAATTGATTTAGTTCCTTATGCTCTTATTTGTGCTTCTAATAGTATTGAAGTAGAGCATCTTACTTTTGAGGAGGCAATTGTTTTTTATTTGAAAGAATAATGGAAAGATGCTATGTAAGATGAATTGTTGAAGAATTAGATATGGTCATTAGTTCCGAAGCCCTCTGAAAAATATTCATTAATTCAAACTAGGTACTCACTCAAAAGAGGGAGTTGACTTTCATGAATTTTTTTGTCCAACGGTGAGGCATTTATCCATTCGGTTATTTTTATATTGTTGTTCACTACGATATGTTTCTTGACCATATGGATATCACCATAACATTCTTTCATGGAGAATTTGAGGAAGTGATCTACATGTCTCAACCAAAGGGTATGTGATGAAGTTAGAAAAGATATAGTTTATCTTCTTCACAAGTACGTATATGAACTGAAGCAATCACCAAGACACTGGTATATTCGATTTGATTGCTTTAGTTTAAAGCAGACTTCACAAGAGCTCATACGATGCTTGCATTCACTAGAAATTATCTTTGAAAGATACACATACTTATCTGTTATTTTATGTAGATGACATGATAGTTTTGTCTAAGGATTATTCTGAAATCTGTGAACTTAAGAGACAGCTGAATAATGAGTCTTAAATGAAAGATTTAGATGCATTGAAAAATAACTTAGGCATAGATATTAAGGGAGATAGAGAGAAAGGTTAGTTAACCATTACACAGGAGAGCTATGTACATAAACTATCTAAGAAGTATAATAAAGTAGTTTCAACACCCTTAATATCTAATTTTAGACTTTCTTTGTCTCACTATATCTCCTACTAACCAAGAAAGGTACAAATCTAAACACATAATAATAATAAAAGAAAAAAACAAACAAAAGAAACATGCATGACATTTTTTAGCCATATATGTCGTCAGTCTTATTTTCCATTCAACAACACATCCCCAATTTTTTATTTTTTGTTTCCAACTTTTTGCCTAAACCCAACCCAAAATTGGTTTTTCATGTGTTCATATTTGTTCAAATAAACAACACAAGAATACACAAACTTTTATATGTCATTGAGTTTAATGATAAAAGTCTAGAGCGTTGAAACAAACTTTAAATTTCAAAGGTTAAAAATGAACTAATTTTCAAAATTCGATAGTATAATTCAAACTAACCCCATAGTTTTACTATTTTTTTTAATAACTCAAGCACCTAAAACAAAAAATATTTTAAAATTTTAGATTGATTAAAAAGTGCTTTTTACACAATCTATCTCCACGCTGTTTTTTTTTTTTTTTAAATGGCAATTTTTAGTTAATGCAAGTTTTTTAAACTACTTTTTATTTATTATTATTAGAAAAACAATTATAATAATCTAATATTATTGTAAAAGCTATGCTAAACTATAAGTGTGACATATCAAAATTTATTAAACCGAAGGAAGTCGGTCGGAGAAGAGGAGGGGTTCGATTGACATCAATTTGGAAAATTCTACACTGACCATTTTCATAGGAATAAAACTGACCAAAATTGACTGACCGACCCATAATCGATTTATACTCCTCGATGGTAGAGTCGATTTAATATTTACTAAATTGACCAAAACTGACTGCTGCACACCCCTTAAACAACTAAAAATACTATATCTTTTTTCCTATATCTTTCATCTAATTTTTCAAAAATATGAATAAAATATTATTCTATCATTATTATTTTACTTTTAAAACAACTAAAAATACTAAAACTGACCATAATGATTGTGAATATTTTATTTTTAAATTTTTCAAACCTTTCGTTCAATATAAAATTTTTGAAAGAAAAAAAAGAGAGAGATGGTTAGTTAACACGCTTTTATTTTTTATTGCTGTGGATATACATTATTGATTAAGAATTCTAATTCTCAAACTATTTTAAAAGATAAAGGTTGAATAGTAAAAAAGAAGAGAGGAGAGGAAAAAAAACAATATATAAAAAAACACAAACATTAGGAAAATGATTAGAGAACTCAACAAATTGAATAATAAACTAAATGATTTTAAATTAAAAAAAGAATGAAATAAATGAACAAATCAAAGTGATTGCTTATGGCACGTGTGAAAATTTAAAAAAAAAATTAGATTGATTAAAAATTCCTTTTTACAGAATGACAATTTTAGGTATAAAACTGATCAAAATTGACTGACTGACCCATAATTGATATATACTCCTCGATGGTCAAAGCTAGTTTAATATTTACTAAATTGACCAAAATTGACTCGACTGCTGCACACCCCTTAAACATACATTAAATTATTTATGGCACGTATTGAAATTAAAAAAATTAGTAGATAACATAGCAAATCATGTTTAATTAGATTTATATTATGGAACTACGTCATTATCGTATTGAATTTTAGATATCATATATGAGTCACCCATAAAAAAAAATTAACATTAAGGGATAAAGTAAGATCATAAATCAAAATAATCTAAACTTTAATCTGAAAAAAAAAAAAAGAATATGTATGGTGATTGAAATTAATACCAGTTTCAAAATATGAAAAAAAAATATATATGTATGGTGATTGAAATAAACTTTAATCTGGGAAAAAAAAAAAAAAAACTTATAAGGAGAGAGATTCATACCAGTTTCAAAGTCTCTTAATTTCTCCTAATAATTGCTTCAAATTTTGAAGTGTGAATGGCGAGTGAGAATATATACATATATATAATTTTATTTTCTCTCTCTTCATAAGGAAAACCTTTTCTTATAAAATAGAAAAATATATTATGAATTAATTTCCAGCCAATGAATTGGATGGAAATCTTTGATGGAAATCAGAAAGAAACGTTCCAATTTTTCACAATCGGTTGTGAAATTCAATTTTGTATTCTAACTTAAATGGAAAGTGAGTTGTATCATAAATAATTTAAATATATCAGTTAAATATTGAAATTCAAAATATGTTGGTAAATATTTGACGCCCACGAAATGTTACTCATACTTTAACGTATTGAATTATGCATTTAGATTAAAAAGAAAATGTAAGTTATTGTGGAGACCTATCCATGGTCGATACTCATTTTCTTCTACTTAATCACTTTTCTCCTTTTAAAATTTCAATCAATTTCTTTTTAATTGATTTGTTTAATAAGAACTAACTTCCACGTATTGTTATTTTTTTTGTTTGTTTATAAAGTATTTTTTTTATTTCATTCAAAGATCAACTCTTCGTCATTCATGTAAATATGAATATTGTTTAGAGGTTCTAATTCTCATATCCGCATTTATTGTACTAAAAATAATTATTTATTCACTCAATAGGTTCTAGTTTTGATGGAGAAACTAATAAATCATAAGCTTTATTTCTATATTTCTAATTTTGCTAATTCTTGTTGACATATGGAGAAAAAAATTATATATTTGTTCTCCAGAAGAATTAAATAATTAAAACTACAATCTTAAATAATAATTTGATAATTAAAACTACAATCTTAAATAATAATTTGAAAATTTTTTAACATGCTCTCTTGGTCTTATCTTTGTATGTGTTTTTCGTAAATGGTAAATTAGTGAAACTTTTTAAAATCTCATTTGGTAATTGTTAAAATCTTGTTTAGTAATCATCTCGTTTTATGTTTTTATTTTTTTTTTTAAATTAAGTCTATAAACATCTTGTTCACAGCTAAATCTCTTGCCTTGATATCTACTCTTTATCAATATTTTCAAAAACTAAGTAAAAATTTGAAAATTAAGGCCCTTTTGGTAACCATTTTATTTATTATTTTTTATTTTTGAAAATAACCTATTTCCTCACAATTTCTTACAATGATTTACATCTTTTTTAAATACAATGGTTAAATTCTTAGCTAAATTTCAAAAACAAAAAAAAAAGTTTTTAAAAACTATGTTTTTTAGTTTTCAAATTTTGACTAGATTTTTTAAGTCAACAGTATAAAGTAGATAACAAAGGAATAAAGTTGAACGTGGAATTTGTTTCTATAGACTTAATTTAAAAGAAAAAAACCAAATAATTAGCAAACGCGGCTTAAAAAAAAAAATTAAAACCTTTTTTTTTTTTAATTTGGCTAAGAATACAACTCTTCTACTTAAGTTTGATATAAACATGGTTAAAAAAATGAAAGGAAATTGACATAATTTTAAAAAATCAAAGACGAAATTGTTGCCAAACGGGCCTACATTTTTTGTATTTATTTTTTGGTTTTTGAAAACTCTAAGTCTATTTTATTTATCATTTTCTTACCATAGTTTACATATTTCTTAAGTATAATAGTTAAATTCATAGCTAAATCATAAAAACGATCACACTTTTTAAAAACTACTTTTTTAGTTTTCAAATGTTGACATGATTTTTGAAATCATTGATAAAAACTGGATAACATAGTACGAAATTTAGAGGTGAAATGGATATTTATAATCTTAATTTTTAAAAATAAATAGAAAAAATTAAATAGCTACCGAATGAGATACAATTTAGAATTAACAAATAGTTTTAGTAAAACATGTGAAACATTGGTTTTTAAATAGATTGGGCATATTATTCAATTGAATACAATAATGAAGTGTGATTATATGTCATAAAAAAGGATCCTTAAAGTAAATGATATGATATTTATCCAAAAAATATGAAATTAGATTTTGTTACTTTAATTTTTTTTCAACGTACAAGAATTGAGGGGATGTAAGTTAGACAAAGTTAGTTTAATGTTCACAAGTAGTAATGGGATATTGGTATGATTATATTATATTAGGTAGGTTTTCTAATATTCTTGGTGAGAGTGCTATGTACTTTGAGGATATTTATAGGTTATAGAAAAGATGATGAATGGGTTAAACAATATTCTAATTTTCAAATTAGGAAATATGAAAAATGAACTTTCAAAAAGGAAAAAAAAAAAAAAACGAAAAATGATCTGTTTATTTGCAAGGATATACATATCTAGTTTCAATGTCTCATGTGAATAAGAGTATTGAATTGAATTTTAAGTATATCATATATATAAGTTTTTTATTTTCAAATATATAAAAAAGATTAACCATATATATTTATAGACATAATAAAATGTCGCTGTCAAACTACTATTATATATTAGTGATAGACGATAATATTTCTATATTTTTTTATAAAAAATCAAATTAAACCATAATTATAGTAACAATCAATACAATAAAAGAAATTTGTGTTGGGTAAAGATACTTATTTTTAATTTTGCATCTGTAGTACTTTTTAAAATTATTTGTGTATATGACAAAATTTTGACCTTCCGTTCTTTTTTATTTTCTTTTCCTTTTCTATTTTTGTCTTTCAATTTCATGTTTACATTTGTGCATGATTTTTGTTTTCTTCTTGGTTTTTTTTTTATTTCCTCTTTGTAGCATATTTTTTTTTTAAGAAAGCATCTATTAGAGGAGAAATTTCGGACAAACTACGGACCGTCACATCATTTATTAAATTAATGACTGAATTCTAAAATCGTCAAATTTGTGCCAATTAAGAGTTGACATGTGTCTCAAATTGAAATTGAGGACAAATTTTGTTTTCGTCGCAGATGTCGATTGAGTAAAATTAATTTTGCTCAATTTGATGTCATATATCGCGTGGTTGCCCAATTATGCCCAAATATGGACTTAATGTGGGCCTAAAATGCCAAAATAGGTCTAAGCCCAATTAATTCGACCCAAAGGCCAAACTCAAGTTCAATTAATTAGGCCCAACCAGACCCAATTAATTAGGCCCAAAGGACAGGCCCAATTCCAATTAATTAGCCCCAAAGGTCAGACTCGTGGGCCAATCAAGCCCAAACTTATGGGCCAACTAGGTGCAAGCCCATGAAGCCCATCAGGGAGCTCTATAAATGGAGAAGCTCTCTCATTTACATTTGCGAGGGTCAGCAATTCGACCTTTAGAGACCTCAGAGAATTCATCAACAAACTGAAGACTCACAAGATTCCTTATCCAGTTTTTATTAATGATTTCAAAAATCATGTCAAAATTCGAAAACTAAAAAAGTAGTTTTCAAAAAGTGTTTTTCGTTTCTATGATTTAGCTAATAATTTAATTATTATACTTAAGAAATATGTAAACTATGGTAAGAAAATGATAAATAAAATAGACTTAGAGTTTTCAAAAACCAAAAAATAAATACAAAAAATGTAGGCCCATTTGGCAACAATTTTGTCTTTGATTTTTTAAAATTATGGCAATTCCCTTTCATTTTTTTAACCATTGTTTATATCAAACTTAAGTAGAAGAGTTGCACTCTTAGCCAAATTAAAAAAAAAAAAAAAAAGTTTTAAAAAATTATTCTAGGCCGCATTTGCTAATGATTTGGTTTTTTTTCTTTTAAATTAAGTCTATAGAGACACAATTCCACCTTCAACTTTATTCTTTTGTTATCTACTTTATACCGGACTTAAAAAATCTAGTCAAAATTTGAAAACTAAAAAACATAGTGTTTGAAAACATTATTTTTTTTTTGTTTTTGGAATTTAGCTAAGAATTTAACCATTGTATTTAAAAAAGATGTAAATCATTGTAAGAAATGATGAGGAAATAGACTATTTTCAAAAACCAAAAATAAAAAAATAAAATGGTTACCAAAAGGGTCTTAATTTTCAAAATTTGACTTGGTTTTTAAAAACATTGATAAAGAGTAGATATCAAGGTAAGAGATTTAACTGTGAACGAGATGTTTATAGACTTAATTTAAAAAAAAAAATAAAAACATAAAACGAGATGATTACTAAACAAGATTATAACCATTACCAAATGAGATTTTAAAAAGTTTCACTGACTTACCATTTACATAAGAACATACGAAGATAAGACAAGAGAGCATGTTAAAAAATTTTCAAATTATTATTTAAGATTGTAGTTTTAATTATCAAATTATTATTTAAGATTGTCGTTTTAATTATTTAATTCTTCTAGAGAACAAATATATAATGATTTTTCTCCATGTCAACAAGAATTAGCAAAATGAGAAATATAGAAGTAAAACTTATGATTTATTAGTTTCTCCATCAAAACTAGAATCTATTGAGTGAGTAAATAATTATTTTTAATACAATAAATGCGGATATGAGAATTAAAACTTCTAAACAATATTCATATTCACATAAATGACGAAGAATTGATCTTTGAATGAAATAAAAAAAATACTTTATAAACAAACAAAAAAAATTAACAATATGTGAAAGTTAATTCTTGTTAAACAAATCAATTAAAAAGAAATTGATTGCAATTTCAAAAAGAGAAAAGTGATTAAGTAGAAGAAAATGAGTATCGACCATGGATAGGTCTCCACAATAACTTACATTTTCTTTTTAATCTAAATGCATAATTCAATGCATTAAGGTATCAGTAACATTTCGAGGGCGTCAAATATCTGCCACCATATTTTGAATTTGAATATTTAACTGTCATATTTGGATTATTTATGATACAACTCACTTACCATTTAAGTTAGAATTCAAAATTGAATTTCACAACCGATTGTGAAAAATTGGAACGTTTCTTTCTGATTTCCATCAAAGATTTGCTGTGTTTATTCATTATATATATGTAGAGAGAGAGAGAAATAAAATATATATATTTATGGATTAATTAAAGAAAAAGCTTCCAATTTATACCAGATGCTTTTTAGGACAATACATCTCTCTCTCTTTTTTCTTTTTTCTTTTTTCTTTTTTTCATATTTTGAAATATAATATATATATTTATGGATTAATTAAAAAAAAGCTTCCAATTCATTGGCTGGAATTTCATGGATATTTTCTATTTTATAAGAAAAGGTTTTCCTTATGAAGAGAGAGAAAATAAAATTATATATATATTCTCACTTGCCATTCACACTTCAAAATTTGAAGCAATTATTAGGAGAAATTAAGAGACTTTGAAACTGGTATGAATCTCTCTATCCTTATAAGTTTTTTTTTTTTTTTCAGATTAACGTTTATTTCAATCACCATACATACATACATATATATATATATATATTTCATATTTTGAAACTGGTATTTATTTCAATCACCATACATATTTTTTTTTTTTCAGATTAAAGTTTAGATTGTTTTGATTTATGATCTACTTTATCCTATGTTAATGTTTTTTCAATGGGTGACTCATATATGCTATCTAAAATTCAATACGGTAATGACATAGTTCCCTAATGTAAATCTAATTAAACATGATTTGTTACGTTATCTACTAATTTTTTTAATTTCGACACGTGCGATAAACCATCATTTTGATTGGTTCATTTATTTATTTATTTTTTAGTTAACACTCATTTAGTTTATTATTCAATTTGTTGAGTTTCTAATCATTTTTTTTTAATGTTTGTGTTTTTTTATATATAAAATTTTTTTCCTCTCTCCTCTTCTTTTTTCCTATTCAACCTTTATCTTCAAAACAGTTTGAGAATTAGAACTCTTAAACAATAATGTATATCAAGAGTAATATTATTTTGTTCGTTGTAGAAGTAATCAAAAGAATATTCTGTTGTTTCTTTGTTATTAACAAAACTGTGTTAACTAACCATCTCTCCTTTTTTTTTTAATTAAAAAATTTTATATTGAACGAAAGGTTTGAAAAATTTAAAAATAAAATATTCAAAATCGTCATGGTCAGTTTTAGTATTTTTAGTTGGTTTAAAAGTAAAATGGAAGAACTTCACACATATATGAAAATGGAAGTATGAATGATTTTCAAAAGTAATCATAATCAATGGTCTAAATTTGATTTACTTAAGAAAATTTTGGAATTTAATTTAATCAGAATCTAAATCATGAGAATGAATTGATATACTTACGAAAGTTTATGGTTTTTTTTATGTTTGGGCTCTTTTTTTGGTATATTTTATTATATTTAATTTATTTCTTCACCAATAAATATGCATGTAATTGAACGAGGGGTTGGTGTGGTCATTTTATTTTGTTTTATTTATTTATTTTCAAGTTATGCTGATGTGGATTGATAATTCAAAAATAGGCTGTGTATTAATAAATTAAGTAAAATTGACCACACCAACATAAAGGTTGGCTGGAAAATTTGGACGAATCTCATTTTGATATTACTTAATAAATAATAATTAAATAAATATCAATTAATAATAGGTACGTATGTTTTTCTTTTAAGGACAAAATACTATAGTTAAAAAATGAAGAGTGTGATCCTTTTGTGAAGTTCACTAGGGAGACCATGGAACATGAAGGGGTAATTATCTCTACTAAGCCTTTTATTTTCCTAGTTTTGAATAAATGAATTACATAATACTCATCAATTGGTTTAAGTATGATTGTTATAGTTTCGACTTTAGTCTATTTTAGTAATTCAATGTATTTTAAAATGTATATTTTAGTCCCTCATCTTTTGAGAAGTGCTCATGATTGTAACAACCCGAGGTTATGGGGGGATTTGAATAAACTAAGATCACATCTGAATGAAAAGGATCTTGAGAACATGAAAGTATAGTTAAGTTAAAACAATTGAAAGTTACTATGAATACCTAGAAACTTTACCTTTTCTTTCAATAGCTCAAACTTAGGAACTTTAAAGTGAAACACGCTTAACTTGGAGTAATCCTTTGTTGGATGACCTCCTGAAAATTTAAAATGCATATGAGTAAGAACAAAATATGAAGAAATGACTAGTATTGGTTTATAGGGACATCAGGTGCCAAATCTAGGGTTTGAGGCGTTACAATGATGATCTCAAGTTAAAAAATTTTAACATCAAATTTAGAAGAAAAAAAGATAAAAATAAAAATTAAAGGATCAAAATGGGTATTTTTAATAGTATAGAGACTATTAACCTTTAAAAGTAGAAAGACCAAAATATGGAATATTTTAGATGTTGGTGGCCAATTTGCAAATATGGAATTAGATATATTTAGACGTAGGTATTCAAATTCCCATCTTGCTTATAAAAAAAAAAAAATACTTAACAATTTAATGTATGTTTAAGGGGTGTGTAGCAGTCGGTTAGAGTTAGTTTTGGTCAATTTAGTAAATATTAAATCAATTTTGACCATCGAGGAGTATAAATCGCTTATGGGTCGATCAGTCAATTTTGGTCAGTTTTATTCCTAAAAATTATCATTGTGTAAAAGGAATTTTTAATCAATCTATTTTTTTTTTAATTTTATGATAAGCAATCACTTTGATTTGTTCATTTATTTCATTCTCTTTTTTTTTTTTTTTTAAATTTAAAATTATTTAGTTTATTATTCAATTTGTTGAGTTCTCTAATCATTTTCTTAATGTTTTTGTTTTTTTATATATATTATTTTTTTTCCCTCTCTTCTCTTCTTTTTTCCTTTTCAACCTTTATCTTTCAAAATAGTTTGAGAATTAGAATTCTTAAACAATAATGTATATCCACAGTAATAAAAAAAAGTGTGTTAACTAACCATCTCTCCTTTTTTTCATTCAAAAATTTTATATTGAACGAAAGGTTTGAAAAATTTGAAAATAAAATATTCAAAATCATTATGGTCAGTTTTAGCATTTTTAGTTGTTTTAAAAGTAAAATAATAATGATAGAATAATATTTTATTCATATTTTTGAAAAATTAGATGAAAGATATAGGGGAAAAAAGAAGTATTCGTTTGGTAACTTTTATTAAAATTATTTTTTATTTCTCATTTTTCCTTTCTGGTATGTTTTCGATTCTTAAAAAGGGGAAAAAAAGGGAAAAAAAACTATATCTTTCCTGTAAATGAGATGTTTTTTTAATTGATTTAATAAGATTTACTTTTTCTCTAAAATTTGTAAATTAAAAAGAAACTAATGTTTACCTTTAAAATTTGTAAATTAACAAGAAATTAAAAGACGTGTTTGGTAACAATTTTCATTTTTTATTTTTGTTTTTTTGAATGTCAAACATATTTTATCCTCATTTTTTATAATGATTTGTATCTTTATTAAATATATTAGTTAAATTCTTAGTCAAATTCCAAAAACAAAAACAAAAACAAGTTTTTAAAAGGTATTTTTTTTGTTTTAAAATTTGGCTTCGTTTTCTAACCCAATAGTAAAAAGTAAATAACAATTGAATAAATTTAGAGATGGAAGTGGAGTCTAGACTTAATTTTAAAAAATAAAAGCAAAAAATCGAATAGTTACTAAACGAGGTCTAAAATATATTTTTTCTAATTTTCAAAACATGAATTGATTTTTTTAAAACACTAATATATAGGCTTAATTTTCAAAATCTAAAAAAAAAAATTATTATCAAATGAGACGATAGTTTTTAAAATTTTCTTTATTAAAAGATTTAAGGATAGTTATGAAATATTTAGATGTTCAACAGTATTTTTTTGACATAAACTACAAAGTTATAAACTAAAAGTTTAAGGACATTTTGTATAATTTAATCTAAAAACAAACTAAAAACTAGAAAACAAGAATTGAGAAACCAAGATCTATAATTATTTTGTTTCTAATTTTTATTATTTTTTAAAAAATATAAACATTAGTTGTACTTATTAAATTTTTGTTTTATTATTTTTTTTTTTGTTTTTTACTTTTTACCTAAATTTAAAAAACTCATAAAAGTAATAATTACATAAAAAAAAATGTACTTGTGTTTTACAATGTAGTTAGGATCCCTTATAATTCACGAACTAATCATTTTATCTATTTAAATTCTAAACTTTTGTAAATATATTAATTTATGGCTTTCATAACATTCTATTTGGACAAATATCATGTGAATGTGAACGAGGAAGCTTTCACACCCATTTTAACGATGTTATGATATTGTTCATTTTAGTCATAAATCTTCATGAATTTTCTTTTGAATCAAAAGGCTTCATACCAATACATATAATTGTCCTTAATTATATAAACATGATCTCTCTCGTCTAACGTGAGATATTATTTGTGCTATCAATGACACTTATAAGTACCAATTAAATGATTACATTTCAATAAATGAATTAAATAATACATTTAGATAGAACTTTTTTTCCTTTTAGAACCATCTCCATACATAAACTCTAATCCTCTATTTTGTAAAAATAATATGTGAAGAATTTAACACATGTATGAAAATGGAAGTATGAATGATTTTCAAAAGTAATCATAATCAATAGACTTATCAAACCAACTTCCTTCGGTTGGATAAATTTTGGTATGTCACTCTTATAGTTTAGGATAGCTTTTACAATAATATTAGATTATTATAATTGTTTTTCTAATAATAATAAATAAAAAGTAGTTTAAAAAACTTGCATTAACTAAAAACTGCCATTTAAAAAAAAAAAAAAACAGCGTGGAGATAGATTGTGTAAAAGGACTTTTTAATCAATCTAAATTTTTAAAATATTTTTTTTTTAGGTGCTTGAGTTATAAAAAAAATAGTAATAAACTATGGGTTGGTTTGAATTATACTATCAAACTTGGAAAATTAGTTCATTTTTAACCTTTGAAATTTAAAGTTTGTTTCAAAATAATGCTCTAGACTTTTATCATTAAGCTCACTGACAAAAAATAAGTTTGTGTATTCTTGTGTTGTTTATTTGAACAAATACGAACACATATGAAAAACCAATTTTGGGTTGGGTTTACGCAAAAAGTTGTAAACAAAAAATAAAAAATTGGGGATGTGTGGTTGAATGGCAAAAGAAGACGACGACATATATGGCTAAAAAATGTCATGCATGTTTCTTTTTTTTTCTTTCTTATTTATTATGTGTTTAGATTTGTACTTTTCTCGGTTAGCAGTAGGAGGTTGAGACAAAAAATGTCTAAAATTAGATATTAAGGGTGTTGAAACTACTTTACAATCAGATAGTTATATTTCTCAAGCAGTTTATGCATATAGCTCTCCTCTGTAATGGTTAACTAACCTTTCTCTCTATCTCCCTTAACATCTATGCCTAAGTTATTTTTCAATGCATCTAAATCTTTCATTTAAGACTAACTATTCAGCTGTCTTTAAGTTCACAGTTTTCAGAATAATCCTTATACACAATTATTATGTCATCTACATAAAATAATAGATAAGTATGTGTATCTTTCAAAGATAATTTTTAGTGAATGCAAGCATCGTATGAGCTCTTGTGAAGCTTTGCTTCAAACTAAAGCAATCAAATCGAATATACCAGTGTCTTGGCGATTGCTTCAGTTCATATATGTACTTGTGAAGAAGTAAACTATATCTTTCCTTTCCTTCATCACATACCTTTTGGTTGAGACATATAGATCACTTCCTCAAATTCTCCATAAACGAATGTTATGGTGATATCCATATGGTCAAGAAACATATATAAAAATAACCGAATGGATGAATGCCTCAGGACAAAAAATTTCATAAAAGTCAACTCTCTCCTTTTGAGTGAGCTATTGGCCACTAGTCTAGCCTTATACTTCAATTTACTATCACCTTATGTACCTAGTTTGATTTTACAAATCTACATTGAATTAATGAATGTTTTTGAGAGGGCTTCGGAACTAATGACCACATCTAATTCTTCTGCAAAGAGAACAATTCGTCTTACATAGCATCTTTCCATTTTTCTTTCAAATCAAACACAATTGCCTCTTCAAAAGTAAGATGCTCTACTTCAATACTGTTAGAAGCACAAATAAGAGCATAAACAACTAAATCAATATAGCCTTACCTCGTAGGAGCTCGTCTCACCTTCTAAGGCTTATCATGTGTAAGTTGATAGTATTGTAGGTCATTGTTACTCGAAGATTCTTTAGAAACATTCACTCATCAATCAAAGTTGTATCTTATTTAGATTATCCAGCATCAAATTCAAACTATTGTGAAGACTCTGCTTTTGAAATAGGTGGTGACTCATCACTAGATTTACCTAAAGTAGTTGATGGTTGTACTTCAAGATCAATTAATATCTGCCTCAACATGTTCCATTGACTGTTTTTTTTTCTACGTTTTAACACAAAACGACATTTATGATTCATTAAAGATCACATTTCTACTAATTATACATTTATTTCTTCCCTCCTCAAGCACCAAAGCTTCTATCTTTTAATATCTTAAGGATAGCTAATAAACATATATCTCAATGGTCTCTTATTAAGCTTTGCTTCCTTAACATGAGCATAAGTTGAACACCCAAACACTTTGAGATGATATAGACTTGGAGCTTTTTATTACCATACCACTTCTTAAGGACTCTTTAAACCTAAAGTAGACGACAAAATCATATTATTGAGATAGCATATTGTTTAAGTAGCTTTCCTCTAAAACATTAAGGGTAATGAAACATTTGTCAAGAGATATTTCGTACACTCCATTATTTTTCTATTGAATCTCTCAACTAAACCATTATGCTGTGGAGTTTACATTACAGTAAAAAATGATATGATTTTTCGCATAATTAAAATATGTCATATTTTGTACAACAACATTTAGAAAACGTTATTGAAAGTTTACGATAAAATTTTCTAATGCTATCATTTGTGATATTTGTTGTAATGATACTTGTTTCTTTCTTAACCAACTTCTTTTATTTAGTAAATTTTTCAAAAGCTTCCTCTTTGTGTTTTAGCGGATAGATCCATACCTTCCATGAAAAATCATCAATAATAGACATAAAGTACTTCAAGCCTCCCATAAAAGGTACCTTTGTAGGATTCCACATATCTGAGTGAACATAATCTTATAGACTTTTGATTGAATGCTTCCCTTTCTAGGATTCCACATTATATAGTGATCACAAAATGCGAGATTAACATCTTTAACACCTCTAACTATGCCTTGTTGAAGCTTGTAGACCAATTTTCCATAATTCCATAATAGTAGTAGCATCATCTACTAGCCTAAATATCTAATTTGAAAGATAATGAAAAATCATTGAATAGGAAACTTCATCCCTATACATTTTCTTGGCTTTTGTGAGTGTAGTAAAGTCTCTTTCATCATCTAAGAATTGGACTACTTTTTGTCGTATGAAAAGAGCTTTAATATTTCTCCTCCATAAACTAAAATCACCTTTTCAAACATAGCAACCTCAAAACGTGCCGATAATGAAGACATTAGTCAATGTATAACCGCACGAAATAATTTGAACATGTGAATATATCAGAGGCATAAAACAACATACCTTCTTCCTTTGGATGTAATGAAACTCCGATACCACTTGTAAATAAAACGAACTATAAATTTCGCAAATAGAATATAATAGTTTGCAACAATAAATCAAAGGAAGAAGAGTCTACATCCACTTTGAAAACCAACTTAGAAGACTTTTACTAAGAGCAATAATCACAATTACAAAGGTTTAACAATAGTCAACAGTTTGTAATTTTTCATTCAAGAAGAACATGAACCACGATTTTTTTGTCTCTTGACCGAGACCCAATCGCTTGAACAATCTTCGCCATAACCGACTTTACGACCGACCGACACCCACCGAAAACCGTGAGACCTAAAGCCTCTAAAATCGAGACCTACATGCTCGAAACAACTGTTAACAAAAATCCAACGACCAACGAAGCTTAGTGACACACGACTATGAGTTCCTTCTCCTCACTGTGCTAAATTAAAAGTCCTTAACGTTAAAATCCCTTCAATATCTTATAGTTTTAACAATGTATCCATATAATCTATAAGTAGAAATGTATAATGGTAATAATAGAAAATGTAAGATACATTTCTTTATTTCATTTGCATATAATATTATTATTCTAAGGTCTTAAGATTTATTGACATTCTTCTTTGGACATGGAGGAGCATTTCGAGGAAGGAGAATCATCTTCAACATCAGCTAAAAATTTAGTTACTGATACAGCAAAATCAAATACACTTGAAATTGATCGAACAGAAGCTCAATCAACAACTTTAGAACTTTCCTCGTAAGTACTTCTATCCTACTTCTGTCTTACTAAAAGCACTCTTAGAAAAATAACCATTTTGGTGACTTCCATTTATCCATAGTATAGCCTCAGTATGGTTTAGGGCGTCCAAGTTGCCTAAAAACATTAGCAGATATTAGTATAATGTAAAAAAAATTAAAAATATGATCAAATTTAAATAGTCTATCCGTGATAGGGGAGTCTATAGTGATAGACCATATCACTGGTAAGAGTTTATGAACGATAGAAGTCTATCGTTGATAGACTTGACAATATTTGTAATTTTTTTAAAATGATGTTATACACTTGGTTATTGTTCTTAAAAATGCTATCAATTACAATTGCCCAATTAAAAATAACTAATTTAAAAGAGAGTCGAGAGTGAAATTAGAAACCATGTGATGTACTTATCTTTTAACTTTCTTGGTATTCGGAACTAAACCATGTAGTTCCCTCTATCTTCTTCTTATCGTTCAACCTTGCATGTGTTCTTCTTCCACCGCGAGCAAATCACTATTAGAGCAAAAATAATCCAAGAAAAATAAATCTTGTTTTTCAAGATTCAAGAAATTGGTTGATGATGGCAACAACAAAGCTATAATAAAGGTCATTCTTGGACATCCCAATGCTCATAAAGTTATCCAAGATCCGTCAGATATAATAAAGGTCATTCTTGGATTAGATATATATTTGATGGTACTTGCTAATAGGTAATTGCCCTAACTTTATTTAGAGATTCATCACTTGATGATGGTTTGGCAAACATAAAATTTAAAGAAAGAAATAAATGATCGAAATTCAAGTATTCATTAACTAAAACGTCCTAATTGTCGACTTCATTTAACAAAATTGTGGATTCAAAATATATTCATTCAATCAATTCAATTATTTATTTAGGTCCAGAAGTGTATTATCCAAGTTTCCTTTGTTGAGCTCAACTTTTTCTAATGTCTAAACACTAATCCTATTTTTATGCAACTGAACTATTAGCCACAAAATTAAAATTCTTCATTATTAGTCTCTCGATATTTTCTTAGCACACCTATGCATAGAATAAAATTAATTTAACATGCTAGCTTAGTTTTAAATTCTCTCTTGAGAAGAATTGAAAACTCAATTTCAATCAAATGGTCATCAAGCATTTAACTGATAAAGCATAATCAAGATGAAAAGTAAATATCATTTAATTGATTAAATTAATTAAGAACAATCCATAAACAAAGTCCAAATCAATCAATCCTGAAGACTACCAACAATCTAGCCACTCGTGTTTAGAATCTTCAACATAATCATGTTGGACAAAATAATTAAAGAGAAAAAGCAAACAAACAAAAAGTTATCTGTTGATCACGGTCCATCATTGGCACGACATCAATGTCTTCTTTACGATCAAACTCTGATCCATCCTAGTGATTAGGCTCTAAGAATCCTCTTAATAACAACCTCTCTGCCTCCGTTGAAGCCCTAGGTGAACCTCTAATCGATCTTCAGTCCAACCTCCAATTGATCTCCCAATCGAACCCCAAATTGATCCCTTAACGAAACCCCCTTCAAATGATGGCAAAATAAAACTTATGTAGAAGAAAATGGTCACAACGTCGCAACGCCATAAAGTGACACGATAGTGCCTGTATAAAACACACTCGTTTAGAAATTGCATAGCGCTGCAATGCCACCCTGCGAAATTCTCATGTTGTAGCGCGGAGTATGGTACCGCAACATATCATGCATGGTTTTTTCCATTATTTTTTACCCCTTTCCATAATTTTCTTTTCCCTAGGTCAAAGTTTGACCTTCCATAGGGGTATTTTCATCATTCTATATTCTATTATGAATAATCAACAGGCTTACTAGACTATACATCATAAGGTATTTTACAATCAATAATTTTCTGAGGTACACGTTTGATCAAAGAGTATGCTATATTTACTGCTTCTACCCAAATCCTTCTAGCCAACCCCACATTAGAGAGAATGCATCATGCACTCTCCAAAAATATCTAATTCATACATTTTGCATCCTCATTTTGCTATAGAGTATCTCTGACAGTATGAAAACAGATAGTTCCCCTAATTTTTAGAGAAGTCATCGAACTCAGACCCATAGAATTCCAGACCATTATAAGTTCAGAGACTTTGAACCTTCTTCCCAGTTTATTTTTCAATCAAGGTCTTCCACAAGCTTGAAATTCTTGAAGGCTTTATTTTTATGGTTCATCATAAATACCCAATTCATTCTTAAGTAGTCATCAATTATAGATATAAAGTACATGTTGTCTCTAGTAGACACAACTTTAGAAGGTTCCCAACAGTCTAAATAGATGTTGAAAACTTGTTGCGATAAAGCTTCCCAAACACATAATGTAAGCAAAATTCAAGATCCTACATCTTTCGCCCACAAATAAGACCCCTCTTTGCAAAAATCAACATCCCTTTTTTCACTCATATGACCAGACTCGTATGACACAACTTGGTCATATCCTCCTTGTGAACAGTAGGCGATGCAATAGCAGAATAGCTTACCATTGTCGAAGCTGAAAAAAATACAAATTTTCACGTTTCATACCTCTTAAAACCACCTCAGAATCCTTGTGGACATATATAATTTCACCTTTACTTTTAAAACCGTAACCCTTACTATCAAGCACACTTAAAAATATCAAACTCTTTGTCATTAATGCAACATGTCTAATATCGTCCAAGGTATTGAAGATATCATCATGTATCCGTATCTTGACTAAGCCAATTATTCCAACAATCATGCACATATCACTATTAGTTATACTAACATTCACTCCATCCATTTGTTGTTATGTTAAAAATCACTATTTATTTGGACACATATGATAAGACGTCCAAGAATCAAGAACCCAAACATTGTCATAATGTGATTATTCGTTTATAACTAGGGTTAGATCTCATTAAAAAACGACCTCAACTTCTTTTGGATCAATCTCAATTTCTACAACAAAAGCAAAAACTTCCTTCTTTTCTTACTGCCTATTTTTTTAAGACACTCAATTTTCCAACGACCTTTTTATTTATAGTAATAACAAATGTTAGAAAACTTAGAACCCTTGGACTTCGAAAACTTATGGTTATGGTTTGACTTTTTCTTACCAAAATTTCCTTGTCCCTTGCTTCTAGTAGTAGCTAACCCAGATTCCTTGTCCCTTGCTTCTAGTAGTAGCTAACCCAGATTCCTGACTCTTTATACCTAAACCAGCTACCCTCTAACGAACCTCTCGAGTAAACAGTGTGGACTTCACTTCTTCTGAAGTCTAAGTATTTTTCCCACTATTATAAGAATCAAAGAAACTCTCATACAAGACAAAGACGTTAATGGAATTAAGGTAGCATCCTCATCATCTAACTTAACCTTTATGTTACGCAAATCAAACAAAATTTTATTTTACTAATCTAGATGATCTTTAAAGGACATACCTTTTTACATTTGTACATTGTACAAACATTGCTTCAGAAGATACTTTTTGGTTAAAAACTTCATCATGTAGAGACTTTTCAACTTCAACGAAAGATCGAGAGTAGTTTCTTCAGCTGCAACCTCCATGATGATGTCATCATCCAGACATAGCATGATAGTTGAATGGGCCTTCTCCTTCATAGTCTTTCATTATTTGTCAGCCACGACTACTTTTTTCATCGATACCCTCTGCTCCTATAGCAGGGATCCCATCTTGATTTTTCATAAACCAAAAGTGTTCCTTTCGGTGAATTGATTGATTTTCATGTTCACAATAAACATCTTTGTTTGTCGAACAGATGTAGAATTTCCGATTAGGTTCGGATATTAATTTATTATGGAATTGACGAATAAAGAAAACAAAATTTTAAAATAATAAAGAATCGACACACAGATTTACGTGGTTCACTGATTGTGTATTGGCTAGATCCGCGGGGTAAAGGGGAACAATTTCATGAGAGAAAATAATTCAGTTACAAAGTAGATATGCCTCTAGAGTTAGAGAGTTTATAGTACACATCTTCAAACCCTAGGGTCAAAAATCATAAATTATATAAATATGACAAATATGTATTCAAGCAAGATCCCATACTTGGTTATACAGACTGCCAGATATAAGATTCAAGAAATTCTAACACGTTAACAACTAGTAAGATTATTGTGACAAAGTAATCAGGAGATTTCACTTAAATGAAGCTAAGATGGTGACCACATCTATTAATCAACATTTTATGTTGTCTGCAACTTATTCTCTTATGGAAGCTAATGTTAAAAACTTAAATCAAATAGATTTGATTCTCTATAGTTAAGCAATGAGAAGCTTAATGTACCTAATGGTGTCTACTAGGCCAGATCTATCATATCAATATGTGCAAGCAAACACATCAAATAATTATATAGTTAAAACGGTCAAGATGAGTATCATCCTTTGAGAAATTGGTTTTCAATTCTTTTAGCTACTCAGAGATTCTTTTTATTTAACCAAAGGGACCGAAATGTGATGAATACTTAATTTAATCTAATCCTAGAAAGTAAATAATAACACTTGGGCGAAGGTGGACAAAAAAACATGTCCTAGGGTAGTGACTTCATTAATGGATTAAGTAAATTAATTGTTTAACCTTAGATTGATTTTATGCTAACTATAGACCTAGAAGTCTTATACCTAAGTATCCTCTATCGAGCTCATTCCTTTCTCATGTATAGAATCCAACCCTATTTTCATGCAATTGAACTATTAGACACAGCATTAAGTCCCTTCATTATCAATATTTACTAGTCTCTTGTCACTTTCATGCAAAATTAGTTAATAGTTTTGCATGTTAGATCTAACTTAATGCAATCTCTCTCAAGCAAGATATTAAGTCAAGAACATTCAAATAATGGTCAATTGTTCAAAATCATTAAGATTAAACATGCTAAAATAGTTTATGCATTCATCATATCTAAGAAACAATTAACAAAGTTTGCAACAATCCAAAAATTACATGAGAAAATCTAAAAACTACGAACATAACAACCCATGGTACGATACAAGTATAGACAATTCATAATGTATTCAGAATATGAAGAAACTGAACATTAAAGAAGGGAAGAGATATAAGTTGTGCTCTTGACCGTTGTCCGCAAGCTTGGAATCACCTTCCAATGATCTCTTTAATCATCCGCACCTTTGAAAGCTTCAAGACATCATCTCTATCTAGAACTCAACTACCAATGGATGTCGTAAAAAAATATAAAAAAATCCTCTCCAATAAAATTCAAAGTTAAAAAAATTAATGCTTTTTTATGGATAGAGGACAAAAACATGAAGAAAACGAGTGGCCATTCACTCAAAATGACCACCTGGTTCAAAAGTTATCACCTATTTACTAAGGATGGATTTTATAACAAGTTGATACAAGATACAACATTGTGGACGACGCCATGAAGCACCGCATTGCACCGTACATGCCCATTTAAGCCCTAATTTCATCAATTTAACCCTTCTTCTTTGCCCTAGGTTAACCTTTGACCTTCTTAGGACATATTTTTGTCATTTTATATTTAAATTAGCTCATTCTAGCCCAAAAGCTTGATTCCTACAAATATAACATAAAAGTGCATCAACGAACACAAATTAATAATAGAACGAATGAAATTATGAGCCCAAGAAAGTACTTTTTGTGTATAAATCTGTAAAGATATTGAACTTAGGAGTGAATGATCTATCAATTCTTGGATACTCTAAAACGAAATAAAGCATTGATGATTAGTTTATTTATTAGGGGAAATAAGAAATTATAGTTGGATGTGACCACAAGCAGATGTAAGCACCTTTGTCCTCAACATCTACACAGACATCCTCTCAAAAGTCTATAAAACATGCCAAAAGGGTATGGGTTTATCATCACCGTAGTAAAAAAAGGTCACAATAGACCTTATTGTTTTAAATTGTAAGGTGTTTATAACAATTTATCTCAACCATCTTTTACTCAGGTCAGGAAAGGCTACATTCAAAAGTTTTTAACCCCTAAGTTGAAACAGGAGTACCGTTTGAAAGCATGTGTTTGATGCAATATAGTACTTACATCTTTTGATCCTCCACAAAAGATTATTGGCATTTTGATAGTAGATGCTCGAGATATATGATAGGTGAAAAGTCTTTTATAACAATCTCTAAGTCTTGTGATTTTGGTCGTGTCATGTTTGGTGATAGGGAAAAAAGAAAAATTCTTGGTAAAAGGCAAATCCAATACCCTTTCCCTCTCTCCAAGATGTCATGCTTGTGGAAGGTCTGACAACAGAACTCATCAGTATCAGTCAGTTATGTGATCAAGGCCTAAATATTAGTTTCTTAAAAGACCAATGTTTGGTGACGGGTAATGATAAATATCTTATAATATCAGATATGCGTTCTTTTGATAATTGCTATATATGGATTCCTAATATTGTTAATTTTGTTTATAACTTCTCTAAGCATAGTGAAATTATGCTCTTGCATAAGAAATTTGGTCAAGTTGATCATTGTTTAGTGAAGAATGTGATTTCAGAATAAGTTATGTCTCAAAAGATGGTGGAGCTTTTTGTCCAACAGATGCAAACTGAGCATGAAATGAGTATGGTTAGAGAACTTATTTACTTTTTGGGATCTCAAAATAAACAGATAAAAGTTGTGAAAATAATTCAATTTGTATCCCTCAGGGAAACTTTATGTCCTTACATAATTGACTTATAGCAACTAAAGATATCTGATCAAGGAAAGTCAAAATGCCAAGTTAACGATAAGTAGGAAAATCTCAATTATGATTTTGAAAAATGTTGACATTGTCAGTTTTGTGTTTGACTTGTCTACCACTATGTTTAATATGCATTTTTTCTCCATGGTAAATTCTTGTCAAGGTATACTCTCATTTGAGAGTAAATTAGTTCATGTCAGGAAAACTGTAAGGAAAAGGTAGGCTTTCAAGAAGGATGGTTCTCCATCGAATGTTAATGCCTATGGTTTTCGAGTGAGAAAACTTCCTTTCTCAAATGGTGGTGCCTTTGTTGAAAACTCATCTGTCAATAAGAAAAGATTTGAGCCTATGATAAATAAGAAAATATAGAAGGAAAGGCGTGTTGTTAAAAAGGGTATTATAACAATGGAAGACATCACAAGATATGTTACTCAGTCCACTAGGTATGTTTCTATAGGTACTTCAAATTAATTTACTACCTCTTCTAAAGGACCTGAAGTTAAATACATCTACTACAATACCTAGTATTTCTGTAGTGAAGTCCAAAAATGTGACTCGTCTTGACTTGTTTATGAGTTTTGAAGAATCTAAGGTTGTGAATGCTGACCAAATTATTCATAATGCTCATGCGAATTTTGTTGATCATCTTATACCTTTTAAGGTTATGGACCGTGTTAACTATATTGTTAATCATGTTGAGTTGTCTGAAATGTTGATTATTGTGCCTACGAAAACCACTATGGATAATTCTAATTTGAGTTGTCTTCTATTATAACTTTAGTTCTTCTATGTTTATCTATGATGTTTCTTAAAATGTTGTAACATTGTGTAACAAGTTCTGTTATAACTTTAGTTCTTCTGTGTTTATCTATGATGTTTCTTAACATGTAACATTGTGTATAAGAAGTTTTGTTGTATGTTAGATAACTCTTATTTCATTTAACAAATAATTGCTTGAGAAATAGTTTCTTTATAAGTAATACATACCATAAATTTCATAAAAACAGAGGTCAAGAAATGATTGAAGTGAGAACTCAACATGTTAGCCAACAATATTCAGGCACTCGTCTGTCCAACTCAACTTCTCCAGCAATATCTTCTGCACACCTCTTTGCATCGGCTATGGTAAGTGTCTCTCTATACATGAATAGCTAATAATCACTTTTTCACTACTGAATCTACTTATTACACAATATTATTCGAGTCATTGTCCTTTCAACTTTAATTTTTAACTAAAATTTCATTTGATAATGATTTAATTTTTTTTATTTATGATTTTTTTTAAATTGTAGATACTAAACCAAATAAATTCATAGGGAATCTAGTACTTATAAGATTAATTTTAGAAAACCAAAAATTATGCTCTCGTTTGATAATCATTTCATTTTTTACTTTTGTTTTTTCAAAATTAAGCTTATAGTCTCCTCATTTCTTACCATGATTTGCATCTTTTTTAAGTACATTAGTTTAATTTTAGTCAAATTCCCAAAACAAAAATAAATTTTGAAAAACTATTTTTTTAGTTTTTAAAATTTGGCTTGTATTTTAAATTATTGGTAAAAAGTAGATAACAAAGTAATAAATTTGGACGTGAAAGTAGGATTTGTAAGTTTAATTTTCAAAAAAAAAAAAGAACCAAAAAACAAAATTGTTACTAAATCGAGTCTAAGAAAATGATTATCAAATAAGGTCAAAATTACTTGATAGGAATTTCACATAAGTGCACATTGCTCTTTGTTCATTTATCAATAATATCAACAGGAATATCAAATGCTTGAAGTTACACATAAATTAGCTTTGTAGTTTTAAGGGGATCATTTGAGGTGTTTTTGAATAATAGTTTTTTCTTTTTAAATAAAAAATTAGGATGAAGATGGAGTAGTTGAACATTTTATAGTTTTAAAATTTTAAATACTTTAGAGGTGTTTGTTTCAAAGGTTGGGATTGGATGGGTTAGACATCCTAAGCACAACCCTTGTTTGGGGTATGGATTTAGGAAGCCTTGCTTCCTGCATCATTTTCCCATAGGTTTGAATAATGTTTACTATTCAAACTGATGGGTTAAACTTTTTTTTCGTTTGGTGACCACTGTGGCCAACTTTGACCGCCTCTCTCCGACGATCGCTGCCAACCAACTCCGGTTACCACCCTCCAACGACTGTCGTGGGCCAACTTTGGCGAACGACGATGGCCAACTCCGCCGACGACCGCCACCGGCCAACTCTGCCTGCCACCTTGGTGACCGCCGTCGACCAACCTCTAGTCGCCATTGGCCAACTCCAACCACCATTGATGAACCTCTGGCAACCCCCCTTCCTCTCACACTAGCAAAATACCGGCCATCAACTCCGTTGGCCACCTCCGGCAACCGCCACCAACAAACCTTGAAAAAAATTAATAAAATACTCTTAGTATATAACAAACTAGACAAATTTGTATATAAAAACACTTTTAACAAAGAATTACAATACATATATGTTTTTTTTTGTTTTAATAAGTTTTTATAAAAAAAATGTTTAATTAAAAATGAATTTTTGAAAGATATATTTTTTTAAGTCATTCGAAACACGGCAATAGACTGCAATTAAATAATTATATTTATTTAGGTTATACGTGTAGAACTATATATGTTTGAAAACTCTAACTTAATTTAATAATATTTTAATTCTTTTTGTTGGTCAATTTAACTAATTCGAAGACTTAGAATCATTTTCTAATCTTAAAGATTTAAAATGTTTAAAACAACTTAGCGACCAAATAAAAAACTAAAACTTAAAATTTATGATTTATTATTCCTCAAATATAAGTTGATAAGAAAAAAGTATAGTTTTTCAATCATTGAATTTAATATTAAAATACTAGTTTATTTCAATTTTAAGTCAGCATATTATAGTAAAAAAATGATCATTTTCAAATTAGTTAAAGTGACAAAAGCCTATGAAATTTTATTTTAAAATCTAGTAAAATTAAAATATCAAATATTAAAATAATAGATTAAATAAAATTATAATTTTAGTAAAAAATCTCTATTTCAAATTTTTTTTAAAAAAAAGAAATATTCTTATAAATTTTTTAGTTTATTCTGAACTTAACTATATTAAATAATTAAGATGACGAATTTAAACTAATCTAAAATCTAACTGGTGATTAAATAGAAGAACATATTTCACCAACTAAATATTTATAAATCTGCACTTCATTCCCAAGCTACCTAAGCATGCACTCCAAACACAGACTTCTTAAATCTATACTTCCAAAACCTGTATTTCAAACATAGTTTTCTTAAACCTAGGCTACCTAAACCTCCAAGTCTAATCCCCTAGGCTTAATATTCCCAGGTTTAAGATTTCAGACCTATGCATCAAACGCCCCCTTAAGGTAATATATATATACACACACGAACCTCTTCTTTGTGGTGCCATGCCCTAAGAACCCAGTAGAACTAACCTTCTATCAAACTACTAAGAGAACAAGAAGCTACTAATGCATTAAGTTAGGATCTGTTTGGATTGACTAGAGTCAAAAATATATTTTAAGAAAGTCATTTTTATTTAAACTCTTTTCATAAAAATTATTTAGAATAAACCTTGAAAGTTTTTCACAAGCTATTTTGGGTGGTTATCAAACACTTCAATTTTTTTTTTTTTCAAAATTAAACACTTGAAAAGTTAATGGAAACACAAGTAAACAAAACTTTCATGTACAATCTGTCATAAACATTTTATAGGAGATGATAAAGAATTTTTTAATGGACTATAAGGACACTTAGGGCTTGACTTTCTAGGACCTCCATATGGGATCATTAGACTTTGATTCAAACTGTAATGGCTCGATTTTCTAGGACCTCCATATGGGGTCATTATAATATGAATGTAATTTTCAATAACAAAATGACCTGACCATTTTATTTCAAATATAATTTTGCAAATAAAGGAAATTAGGAATAAAGTATTAAAACATCAATAAATCAATTTTTTTTTAGATATAATTATTTTCATTAGATCAATTAAACCATTAACTTGAGCTTAGAAGTCTAAAATCCAGGTTTCCTCTCTTGAGCTCAATCCTTTCTAATACTTAAACATTGGTTCTATTTTCATGCAATTATGTAATTTAGGCACAATAATGTTACCCTTTGTGAGTAACTTCCATTGTTTTCCTATCATTTTCATGCATAATCCAACAATAGTTGAGTATACGAGACAGGCCAAAACCCTTTACTCTTAAGCAAAATTAAAGACCTCACAACAATTGATAAATGGTGATCAAGATTCAATTGGTTAAGCATGCACAAACATACTAGAAAATCAATGAGATAAATATAATCAAATGTTAGTTCAAATATTCATCTAAATTCTAAAAAATTCCATCTAACCTTAGAACTACTCATGTTCTCAAATACACAACAATCATGTTGCACAAAATTCTAAGGAAAAGAAATAAAGAAAAGTAAGATATAATCCATCAATTTCCTATGTTTCCATCACTACAACGTTACGCAGCCAATCTTGCTCCAATCAATCCTGATAACAATTTTCTAAAACTCCTTTGTACGACGCTCTCCTAGCCTCTATGAAGACTCCAAAAATGAACTCCACAAAATCCATAAACAAAGAGAAGATTTATAAGTTGAAGCATCGATAGCATCGTGATGCTATGCCCATATGCGCCCAGCACGCTATAGCATTGAACAACACTACGCGCAGCTTATCTTCACAGCATCTTGATGCTAGGGTATAACGTCACAACATACTCCATGTCTGTAAATAGAGATATTTCAAGAGTAATATCAATGCTTGAAACTAAATAGAGATAGACCCATTTGAAATTTGTAGATGTTTTGCTCATTAGTGTGAGGCCAAGGGTAACATACTCAATGTCTGTTGTCTTTAGATATGGACCAAAACGATGTAACTTCTCGACTCAAATAATTTTGGATATTCTTGATTTTATCAAACCTATTTTCCGCGAGACTTTGATATTGAAGAAATATATTGAATACTTTATACTTCTTTCAACAAGCAAAATATGAGTAAATATGGTATAGTTACCAATGAAACTAATATAATTAGATATAGCCAGATATGGAGGAGACTGGTGAAGGCCCCCAAAGGTCACAATGGACAAGATCAAGTGTTGTCTTAGTATTAGTGTTTCAAGATTTAAAATGAAAGGAATGAACCCTTCTTTGACGAAAACATTTTCGTTGCATATTTTGTTAATTTTGTTCAACACCCTATCAAATAAATAACTTTGCTTAACTCTCTTAACTCTTTACCTTCTAAGCAATTGAAAATACTATTTTTTTTTTTCATTTAGAAATACTTTTTTAAACACAATATATATTTGAGGAAAGGAGTGAAGTTCTACACTTTAACTAGTCGTGAAGTTTGAGGAGTTGTGAACTTCTGAGGTCTATAGTATAAGGAGTTAATAAAACATAAAAATGTTACTTTTTAGTGATAGAGACAACGAATTCCATGGGCCAAACAAAAAGTGGAGTTCACTACTTCACTTCCTCCAATCCTCAACTCTCCCGATTCTTTGGGCCAAATACCTTAGAAAGTCAAACTAAACAAACTTTGGAGGTTACTTTTATTGTTACTTTCACCTTAACTTCTTCCTTATTGTTACTTAATAAGTGTTTCAAAATGAGAGATTTTTTTTAAGCACTTAAAAATTCAAACCGAACCCGTAAGGGGACGTTATAATCTAGGGTTATAATAGTTTGTATTTTGGGAACAAACTATTTTAGTCTAGGTTATAATAGTTTGTGTTTTGGAGTTGAAGAAGTTTTAAGTCAAATACCTTAGATTTTTGCTGGTATGCTCTATAAATATTACTGATTTTAAATTCAAATCACAGAGTTATCATCATTTTTCTTAGTTTTTTGTAAATAACAAAATCTGTATGCAATCTTTATCAGTAAAAAAATCCAGATCTTCCTATGGATGTAGGCAATCTTGCCGAACCATATAAACATTGTGTCTCCATCTTCTTGCCTTATCTTTCTTGTTCATACGAGTGTTTTCTTTATTGCAAATCGTATGCCATTCAATTATCTTTCAAATCGCATCGTGTAATCTAAATATCGAGTAAATCATACATCGATTCTTCGCTATCGAGTTGCTTTGAGTACATCGTTTTCACCTTTTATTCACACCGAGTATCGTTCAAGAACCGTCGAGTACGATCGAGTATTAGTTTTGTTGCCATCGAGTTCCATCGAGGATTTAACATAGACTCGTCAGACGAAGAAGGGAATTCTCATCGAGGATCGAGTATGAAGACATCGACATCGAGTTTCGAGTGTCGAAGATTTGGCAGAATATTTATGAGTCATTTCTTCATCTTTCCAGCGTTGATCTTGAGTATTTGGATCTTGTGAAGATAGGATGAGCGAGAAATAGTAAATACTTTAGCAAATAGAGTTTTGAAATAATATTTACTATTCTTATTTGTAGGTTATAAATAGTCGCATGCACTATTATTATATTTGGTGCCCCAAATATGAAATAGGCTATAATTACTCACTCCACCAACTTAAAGTGAGTGTCCCAAACAACCCCTAAATATAAATATTTATATGGCATGATTTCATATTAATTAGTTTTTCTCGGTTAGTGGCATTTTCTAGTTTCTCCAAGTCTAATCCATTGATAGCTGAGTTCACTAATGGATAATTTTTCAATGTAATTTTGAGCATACACTAATCCATTACTTATCCAGTTAAATAAAAGTTTTAAGGTTAAATTTTAGTTGAATAATCCTTTTTTTCATATTTTATATGGAGATTTTTACAAATAGAAAAAAATTCAAACTATTTACAGAAATAGTAAAAAAAACACATATAGATATTGATAGACCTCTATCAACGTCTATCCTTGTTAGCTTTTATCAGTTTCTATCACTGATAGACACTGATAGGCTTCTATAATTTCTATAAAAAAAAACAAAATTTTACTATTTTGTGTAAATAGTTTCCTTTATTTTTCTATTTTATATATATATTTTTTTTGGAAAAAATATCATATTTTTAACTTGATGAAATGATTGTTTACAAAATGAATATTATATATATAAAGGTGGATGGAGCAGAAGGAGGCTATGGGAATATGAACATTGATGAAGACATGATGAACTTCAACCCTCCAAATCACTATGCTTCTTCTTCACAAATTTTGTTCCCGTAAGTCACTATTACAATTATTTTCCATAGCAATTTATTATTTAAAAAAGAAAAAAAGGTTTTCAAGGGTACTTATGTTCACACAAATTGATAAAATATAATGTTTCAACAAGGGAAAAAAAAACAAAAATGATATATAATATTATCTTTATACCTTTTTTTAGAACACTACAAGAGAGTTTCAACCTAACTTTTACATAAGGTTACTATTCTTTTCTTGAATAGGTAAGCCACATCGAACTATTAAAAAAATTAGGAAATAATATGTTGACACTATGCTTAACATTTTACTATATAATTATTTTAAATTAATTAAGAGACATTGACGTCAAGAAAATGAGTATTTAATGAAAAATTGGAATTAAAATTGAAAACTCTTGAAACCCAGGGACCAAATTGAAATAAAACTAAAATCTCAAGATTAAAATTATAAAATTTTGAAACTTAGGAAGTAAATTGAAACAAAACTCAAAACTTAAAAGACTAAATTTGTAATATGTTAAAATTTAAAAATCAAACAGAAACTAGATCAAAAATCTAGAGATCAAAAAGGTATTTTTTGGGAAATAATATTGATAGTAGTCATAGTAAGTTGTTAAACTTTAGGGAATTGACCTCAATTGTTCTTATTTGATGTTTACACCTGACTATCTCAAATTTGACTAAGCATGTATTTCTTAAATAATATAAATAGTATGACACCTTAACACTAATGTGATCCAATTAACAATTGAAGTAGATTTTCGTTTTTTATTATTCCAAAATTTCCCTTATTGGTATATCAACATGTATATCAGTAGTATATCCAATATATTTTATGTTTGGTATATCAATCATCTGATATACTTTATATTTGATATATCAGTTGACTAATCTTCCAACATAAAGCGTATGAGTTATATCATTGATATATCAAAATTACCATTTATATATTGTATTTATCAGTCAAGAAATGAATATAGGTCTCAAGTAGGAATGGGGAGTTTGATGAGTGAGGATAATGCATACAATAATGGAAGGCATCAGACAGAAGAAGTGATCAGTGGTGAGAGTTCATATTGGGCTCTCAATGGCTATCAATTTCCAACAACCAATTTGTCTTCTGATCATTTCCCTTTGGTTGTAGCTCCTACCACTCCCTCTGCTATCCATCTCTCCAATATTCCTCAGGTAATTACTCTCTTTCTTTTCTCTAACTATTCTTATGTTTCTTATTTCTTCAAAATTGACAATTCGTTCTTTGTCTAAAACCTTAGCAAAGATATTTCTAAGTAGTTTGGTTTCGTCCTGAACACTGTCACGAACAAAATGACAGTCCATCTCAATATATATAAATTGATTAATTGTCACAAAATAAACCTTCGAGTCTCCCAAATCTTTATTTGACATCTCTTTGTAAGTTAAGAAAGCTTTCACGTGCATCTTCCAATGCCCAAAACATTTTCTATCAATTTTTTTGTTGGTTCTGTCGAAACCTCTTAGCTTTATGATCCTATGACTCTTGAACCAAAACGTTTTTTGATACCGCTCGATTAGGACAAAAAAATCTCTACCTATTTTCTAACCAATATGAGATTTTATTTGCACCTAACAGATTTTTCTTATGTTTTAAATTAAAACGTAATAGATCTACATGAATACTTCATTCATAGATATGTAAGCTATGCAGGAAACTATGGGTGGTGGGAGTAGCCAATATCTACCCGGCTTCTTACAAATACATTCAACAGATCCATTTGGGTACGTTCCAATTTATTAATTTCCACTATTTCAATTTACTATAAACACTTCAATCGAGAGTATTTATTGATATAAATTATTTTAATGTTTTAGGAAATGTTTAGAGTTTTTTCAAAAAATCATTTTGATTTCAACACTTTCCATATAAAAATTTTTAAAATAAAACATTTATGTGTTTACCAACTCTTTCTCAAAATATTTTTATATACAATTTTGTTTGGTTAGTTTAATTATATACTTAAAGTGTTTCTATTAGTGTCAAAGTACTATAAAGAACGAGTATAATGAACTGATGGTTCAAAAAAAAAAAAAATCATGAACCAATAATTTAGGAAAATAGTTGTCGGAGTTGATCGTTTGGGGTGGTCAACATGAGAGTTGGTGGTGGTGGTGGCTGGAGTTAGTTCTCCAAGGTGGTTGTCAGAGTTAACCGCCGGTGGTAGTCGTTAGGATTGGTCGCCAGTGGAGGTCATTGGAGATGGTTGTTGGAAGTTTCATTGTAGTACGTTTTTTGTGGTGGTCACTAGAGGTGGACTGCGGAGGGTAGTGGTAGCCATGATAACATAGTGAATGTAAGGTGAAGGACTCTTAAAGGTAATTTGGTAATATTAAAAATTATACAACTTAGGAAGAGATTAACAATTCAACACTCGAAACTCTTTTTTCTAAAAGTGGATTTTCCATGTATCTCCTGAACTAACTTCTTTTATAATCTGATTTTTTTAAAAGCTATTTTGAGTGATTGTCGGGCACTCAAACCTTTTTCAAAATAAAATTGATAATCAACTAGGGAATAATATAGTTAAAGAAAATTGATGTATCCATTGTTTCAGGGCAGAAGAAATGCAATTTCATGGACTGTTGAACCAAGGACCATCAAATGGCACCTTTTACTCAACTGATCTTTCAACCATCCAATTTCCTCAGGTATTGCTTCTCTCAACATAATATACCATCTATCAAATTGTTTTTTCTTTTTTTTTTTGGCCATTTTCTTCTTCTTTTTCTTTTGAACATGGAATATTTTTTGTTCTTCAATTTTAAGTATAGAACTCGATTGGCTCATCAAGTTTCAAAATATTATAATTTTATTCATTAATTATGAATTTTGTCTCTATGTCATGTGTGTTATATATATTTCTACTTTGAGTTTTGAACTTAGTTTCAATCAAAATTTAATGGTAAATTGAAGTATAACATTTTGAAACATAGAGATGAAATGAAAACTAAAATTAGAACTCTTGAATATAAAAGGACAGTTGCAAATATAGCAATCAGATCTAAACTATTAGCAGGTATAACATAATATAAAAAAAATACAAATATGACAAAATTTAGATAATCTATCAATGATAGACTATATCGTTGGTAAGAGTTCATCAACCATAGAAGTCTATCACTAATAGACTTCGTTATATTCACATTTTTTTAAAAAAAATATTGTTTATACACTTAGTTGTTATCTCTAAAAATATTGTTCATTGCAATTACTTCTAACCTCTATAATAGACTTCTCACTCTTGAGCACTCTTTTTGAACCATCTTCTTCTTATTCTAATTTTTCATCAATATATATATATATATATATATATTTTTTGGAGTACATATGAAAATTTTCTCTTGTTTTACTCAAAGAGTGTTTTGAAGCATCCAATCAAATGTAGGACTTTGGTATTAAATTCAAACAGCCTACTTTCAACCTTGCCAATAAAACCCATCTATCAAAATGGGTTTAGGTTACTTCTCACATAAGAAAGAGATCCACAAAGCTTTCATGTCCTTACTCTTCCTTTTGCCCTTTTCTTTAACAATGTTGGGAAAAACCTCACTTTTACTGAAGAACAAGTAGAAAACAATTGAAAAATATTAAAAGAAAGCAACAAAACTAAGAATTAAGACACAAGAATTTACATAGCCATCTCCAAAATCGAAAATAGTCACGATCTATTAGAAAAAATTCATTGGGTGAAAAAATTGTTACAATAAACAAAATTCTCTACAATTATAGAAATTACAAGAGTATTGTCTCAAAACTAGAGTTAGCACACTCAAGCTTAAAGTATTTCTAATTGTGACACTATAAAAGTAGTTATTGGGTTTCTTATATTACTTGGAACTCATTACTTTCCAACTCTTTTAGATATAGGAACCCATTACTTTTCTATTCCTTTATATGTGAAATTTCTCTCTTCAAAATATTGTGCATAAACCCAATTAATTCCACATTGGTAAGCTACGAAGAATCCATGGCTTCTAGTAAATCCATTGTCTTCACCAACAATCATAATTCTCAAATCAAAGAACTATAATCTACATCATCGTAAAGAATAGACCAGTTAGAAGGTCGTCTTCCAAGATGTTTCTTTTTTGTCACATGACGATAAAACACTATTGAAATTTATGCTACAGTTTTTACCTGCTTTGCTCACTTGAAAATTCTTCAACCATAGACATAACTTCCACCACACACACACCTTGTATGACTGTGAAGTCAGGGCCCATGTGTAAACGTGTGGAATTGCTAGCATCCCATCTTGTATCATGATAAAGCAAACATATCACGAGGATGAATTTTACCTTTCTTTAGAGGAAATCATTCTTTTTCTCCAATGAGAGAGAGAGTGTTAGTATCCAACCTACGACCCTCCTCGTTTTCTTATGAAGAAGTCATAGTTGTTTCTTCTAAAGATGAATTCTATCACGATTGTTGTTACAGACATCAAGACATGCAAGGGATAACGTCTCGATGTTGTACCTTAGTCGTGTGCTATTTTATGAAAGAAAATTTGATAGTGTCGAGATGCCATAAATAATATTTCGACGTAATGGACAAAAAGTAGTATTGAGATGACACATCTGTGACGTCGAGTGAAGTATAACTTATCCAAGTACGATTGTAGCATTGCTATGTTACATACCAAGACATTGTATGTGCAAAAAATTTGATTTGTGCATATGTGTGACAAACTTAGCACTGTTAGCGCCTTTGTACTCCAATTGTTTGAAATGTAAAAATAAAACATATATCCTCATGAAATTCACTGTTCTAACCTCAAAACTAGCCTGAAATAAGTCCTAGATCAGATAGTGCATATGTATCTTAAACTTACAAAAAGAGAGTAAATTAAAATGATAGATTCATATTTTATTTGGTATATTATATATCTATCTCTGATTACAGACAAGATTGAATCTGGAAGATGGGCTGCCATCATCTTCCAATCTTCACCTCTCACGCCATTGGATTTCTGAAGGCAATGTCTTAAGCAATGCTACCACACCTCCAACTTCAAGGTACATCCAAACTTAATTTTTTTGCTTAAGCTTTTATGTTACTTTTATTTTAATGTATTTTAAGTCTCTAACCTTCTAAATATTTCTATTTTACATCAAATTACAAGTTCAACGACTTCTTAATATTTATCTAATGGGTAGTTGCAAATATAACGAGCAGGCCCAAATATTAGCATATACAGCACAAAATGCAAAAAATATACATATATAGAAATAGCAAAATTTGGATTTAACTTTAGAATCTATTAGTGATAGACCATATTAAATGGTAGGAGTATAGAATCTAGTGTTCATATACATTAAGAATCCAACTAACCCATTAGATATTGATGTTTAAAGACGTGTTAAACGTGAAGATTAAAGCTTTAATAGGGTATGAAATGCAATATTGAAATCTAAAAGGACTAGAATTGTAACATAAGAATTGTGATAGTATTGTAATAATTTGATAAAATATATGAAATTTGGAAACAGGTCAGCAGAAAGTAGAAATGCAGTTTATGACCCAACGTATGAGTCGATGGGATTACCTATAGAATCCTCATTTACGCCTCTTTCTTTCATGGCGTGATTCAACAGGTATAAAAAACAAAGGTGGTTTTGTAAGAAATACCTAATTCTGTGACTAAGGGTATGTTTAGATTGATTAGAGAAAAAAAGTGTTTTATAAAAGAGTCTTTTTTATTTACACTCTTCTGTTAAAACTATGTAAAATAAATTTTGAAATGTAAATAATTTTTTTTTTCGAAATGACTTACTTTAAAAATTAACACTTGAAAAGTTTTTTAAAGAAGATTAATAGTGACTAAAATGAGTAGAGTCTTAGTTGACATAAAACTTATATTGTTGAACTTCAAAGTTGAAGTTTCAGTTATTCACCTTCACGTATTATCAAAATAATAATAATGTTTGAGAAATTGTTTTCAATGGTAAAAAATATTAAAATTATATTTGATATAACTCTGTCAATGTCTATCAGTGTCTTTTACTAATAAACAATAACATTTAGTTCATTTTGCTATATTTGAAAATGCTCCCTAATATTTTGTGCAACTGAAAAAAATAATGATATATATATATGTGTGTGTGTTTATCATGACATTTGCAATGGGTAGTGTATGTTAACATTTTTCAATGAGTCAATTTTCTATAGCATTGAGTCATTTCGGGATAGGTTAAGTTCTTAGAAAAACTTAATCTAACTTCCTACATTCTCCTTTCTTAAAATTGATTTGCAGGTGATGCGATGTGAAAAGTGAGAAGCACAACCTAAAGTTATTGTTGAATTTCCTCCAGCTTAAAAAGTTCTTAAATTTTCAATAATTTGGGAATAACTTCTAACAACATTTGTTATTATTCCCTTCAACAAGTGACTCTTAAATTTGTGTTTTGGATTTTTGTGGTTCAAAATTAATCTGGTGTTGTTTGCACTATGTGATTTTTAATTCTTATATGGGTTTTTTAATTTTACGTGTATAAAAGACATGGATTATTCCTCACATTAATATCATGTTTATCATTCTGTAATGAAAATTGATATAATCGTAATGAAATTCCATTGATAGATCAATCACGATGAGTCACAATCGTAAATGTAATTAAATTGTTTTTTTTATCACATTTACTTAAAATTATGAATTTTGTCACATTTACTACTATGGTTACCATTGCCTCTGAAGGTCAAACAATGTAACAAAAGTGGTAATTAATGGTAATGATATGACGTAATTTGTAGAGGTAATTGAATTGAGCACCCTCCACTCGTCAATCAATTTGCGTTTTTATTACATATTTGAAAATGACCTCAAATGTTAGTGTATGGATGTAGAAAATGAATAAACAATATCAAAGATAATAAAATGAGATCTACTTATCACATTACCATTAACATATAACGTTTTCATTAGAGTAAACCTGACCTAATATACTTTTCTGATATTATTTTCAGTGGGAAAAAATAATATATCATTTTAGATCGATGGAAACATTGTGCCTTTTTTAAGGAAATCACACACTCAAAGGAGGCGTTCCCTCGTGACTTTGTTTTTGGTAAAATGCCGCGTACCAATAGAGATAGTCATTCTCACTTATATACTTATGATCCTCAATGTGGGACTTTGGTCGCATTCCCAACACAACAAGAATCCTATCTCAATCTTCTGTAACAACGAATAGAATCAGATTCAAACGCTTAGTTTCAGCATACCGATCAACATAGATGAAAAAGAAAAGGAAAAAACAATGAATGCGTAGGAAAATCGGAGAAAGCAGAGACATTGAAACATAAAGATGAGAATCAGAAATGAATTTAGAAAACGGAGAGCTAATCGAACGAATTGTGAAAAAATTGAAGTAGAGAGGGTTTCTCAGCAACTTCAGAAAAGACGAGCTAGGGTTTCATTTGTGAGGGAAGGCGCAACAAGCGGCCGGAGTGGTGTTCACGTGTGAAAATTTTGGGGAAAAAGAAAAATTGAGGCGCCTAAAAATTAAACCTAAAACTTGACATCATATCAAAAATTTTGTCGACGTGAAAAACATCCAAAAAAAATCCGTAACCTCCACTTTCTTTTACATTTTCTTGACATTTTTCTTTGAAATTTCCTATTAATAAAATGTCAAATAGTTAAAATTACAAACGTCAAGAAATGAAGTTTTTCTAGTAGTGTAAAAAGACCGAGGTATAAACTTAATAAGAGGTATTCTCGATAAAGACCGAGGTTGAACACAGGGACTTTCTTAAAACTCAACTAACTAAGTAATAGTTTCTACTTAGATTGACATTTTAAGTGATCAATAAATTGTGGAATGTATTTTGCGTCATGGCGAAAATGTAAAAAGATTCATAAATTAAAAGTTATTGGTGAAGGGTGAATGTACAACATGTATAGTGAGCAACAAAAGAGAATATAAGGAAAAAATAATGTTGAGATAAGAACATCAATCCTTTGAACATATATCTTTAGGTTTCCGTTCATGTTCATAACCACAAATAGATTTCATCTCTCAGCGAGTTAGCCATATATGTCATATTTCTATGATGCATACTTTAAGTTATCTGAATGCAAGGTTGTATTTATGATGCATGCTTGAAGTTATCTAAATGCAAGGTTGTATTTATCTCTAAATACACTCCTTTGCTTAATGAGATCCATGATCACTTATGATCTTGAGTATTAATTGTTACCACTTGGTCAGATTAGCTAGATGGAATCAAAAGTATGAAATAAACATATATTAAACAAAATGAACTTCTACCTTTGCTATACTCGTTAGAATGATGCTAGACTCACCCCAACCTTATAGTAATTTGTCGAACAATGTACATGCTCACATTTATTTATAACAGATACTAGAGGGCCATTTTTTTTGTTGTGATTTATCTCATAATGAAGTTCAAAGAAAATGGTAAACAAGTTGGAAGACATAATAAAAGTAAAGACGAAGGGTAACACCTTTCATTTTCAGATGCAGTTAATTTTCGTCAGTTGGCATTTAGTTTGGATTATGTCTTGATTTTGGATTAAATAAATTTGTTAATTGGAGTTAATTATTGGATATTATTGGGTTATGTGAGTTGTAGAAATCTAATTTTGGGAAAATAGATTTTAAATTGATTAAATTAACGTATTAAGTTTTTGAATTTTGTGGAGTAGAGATTTTTAATTAAGTCTCAAATTCATAATTTCAGGCATTTAATATATTATTTGGATTGTCTAGATGATTTTGAAAGACCTGATCATTTTCTAGGTTGAATTCTTATATTTGTGGTTTTTAAATCAAAATTTTTAGTCGGAGAAATAAAGAAGATTTATTTGGAAAATATGTGTGTGACCGATGGTAGTTGGTCGAAGCTCTGGTAGGTAGCCACTCCCTTCTCAGGAAACCGTACGTGAGATTGCCACATCATATGGCTCCGTCCCGAGATTCCGTCGTTGGCCGTTGTCATTAGATAGCGTTGTCGTCGCCTGGACTCTCGAATCTTTTTCTTCTCGGATAGTCACAAACAATGTTGTTTGCATTGCGGGAGATGCCTGCTTCTCGCCCAAAAGAACCATTCAATAGCTCGTCGGACTAGTGGGGCCCTATCTGGAGACATACTGATTCTATTTATGAGGTCGTAAAAGAAGGGAAAGGAAAAAAGAGAATAGACATGTCATACCTCGATTCCTAAGGTGGCAGTGTACCTATTCACTGCCGACTAGAACAATACAACGAGACGTGTTTGAGTCCAGCGATGTTAATGTATTACATCAATATTTACTCGGATTTAAAGCGAATATCATATATAACTAACAAATTCTTTGTTGTTTTGTACAGACAAGGATCACACGTACACCACTGTGTTGGATTGTATGTTGTAAAACTCGTGGTTTGTAAACATTAAATCTACTTTTTTTTTTTAATAAAATTGTTATTGAGGTTTATTCAGTAAAAATATTATTGAATATGTGAATTGCACGTTTTATACTTTAAATACAATAAACTAATAACCCTTGGCTATAACATGAATACTTAAACTTCATGTGGAGACATAAGAGTGGATCAAGTTCAAGTAATAACCAAAACGATCAATTATAAGGATTAGGCTGGGTGCCATATCCTGAGGACACTGATAACTTGTAGAAATACAAGTTATTTATATCGTCTTACTTAGAATATGCGGCAATAGAAAGGAAAAGTTACGTCGAATGTAGTAAAATTGGCTTAGAAACGTGAAGCTTGTAAAAGTATCGCAAACACAGCCACTGACCACATTGCGAGGGCAAAAGGGATGTCCAAACCTTTGTTTTGCAGGTAGCAGGTATCACCACATGCGACAATTGCTCATGGACAATAAGATCAACGCATTCTCGGGGATTTCTGAAATTGTTCAGCTTTTTCTTGTCGCAGTTGGTGGGAATGTCCGCTCTACTCCACGTTCCATTTGTCAGGCAAAAACTTGTTCTTAGAATATGCCAACGCAAAACTTGTTTGTTGTTTCTGTAATTACGTGATCTATCTTCTATGTCTTAATCGCACTAACAGATGATAAATGATATGAAATGTTATAGAGTTTGTTGTAAAATACCAATTGATGCGCTCAGATAGTGTTATGTGTGTCACAAGTTTTCTCATGATGAAGCCAAGTATAATTCCACCGCGAGTTTCTCAGAATGATCCAAGGTCGAACGCAGGGATTTGTGATGTTTGTGCGACAATGAGGTGATATGTGCGATCGTAAAAAAATTATGATTGTGAAGTGCTAAAGAGTAAAATGCGATGGTAAATGAACAAACAGGTAACAAATAAAGCTGAAATTGTGCAAGGGGTGCGTGAGTGAATGTGATGGTAAGTCTTGTAGATAGAAAAGTAGGGTGAAACGGGTTAGGGGAAAAGATTATCGCGAGTTTGTTAATCTTGTTAAGGATGCAACTAAGGTTCCGTCTTCCCTTGGCTTACACCTCTTGGTGATCGCCCGTGTCACCATATTTCTATGATAATTAGAGACGAACATTTCCAAACACAAGGTTGTCTCCATTTCTAGAAATATTTCTTACTTTAGTTAACGTATTCTATCAACCTTCTTTCGAGAGGTGGATTAACATCTTCACTTCTGCTCTCGCAAGTGAAGATGCCATTGAGCATATGTTAAATAAACTTAGCTGACATCTTCAACATGGATTGACTCATTCGCTCAATCCTTCCTCCACACCCTAGAAGTTTATTGACTCATGGTGAAAGAAATGAAGTCCTAGAAGTTTACTGACTCATGGTGAAAGAAATGAAGGATGGATGTATAATGGTGAACATAGAGATGAAGATGAATATGGAAGTGATATTAATTGGTAAAGCGTTTGTTACAGAGATATGAATGATAGACAAAAAATGAACAACAAACGATGAACAAAAAGTAAGAACAGTCGAAAGCTGCGTGTCAATGTCCTGGCACGGATCCTGATCGAGGCTGCTTGCTTGCCGGTGCGTCGGATGAGTGGAGGAATGAGGTGGAGAACTTCCTTCTCAGGAGAGTTCTTGGGAGAAGAGTGTTCCTTGCACATAACTTCTTTTTGTTATTCTCCTTGTCTCTTTGTCTCTTCGTCTCCTCTTCAGCTTGTGCTGAGTGTTGCTATTTATAGATTTTAGCGCCTTTTGCATCAGTGGTCCTTCTCTGAAAAGTTAGTTTTTCTTTCGCGGCTGGTGTGAATGTCCGCTCTACTCCACGTTCCATCTATTAGGCCGTATGCCAGAAAAAGCTGTACGATTTTAGAAATCCCCGAGAATGCGTTGATCTTATTGTCCATGAACAATTCCTGCATGCGGTGATACCTGCTACCTACAAAACAAAGGTTTGGACATCTTTTTTGCCTTCGCAATGTGTTCAGCAGGCGTGTCTGCGATACTTTTACAAGCCTCACATTTCTAAGTTAATTTTACTACATTCGACGCAACTTTTCCTTCCTATTGCCGCATAATCTAAGTAAGACAATATAAATAACTTGTATTTCTACAAGTTATCAGATACTATGGATGTGACCCACTTTGTAATTATTACAATACTTGTAAAGTGTTACAAACGATGTGATCCTAAATCGTCCATATGGAGACATGTGAGTGGGGGCGTCCTATGCAATTAGTTTGAATAAGACCAGACCACGAATAGTCACTTTTATTTTATAACACCATTTACTGATAAGATTGACTATTTTAATTTGATGACCTAGGTAACTTCATCTTAATTCTGAAATAAATATGAACTCTTGTTTATTTAAGATTATCCTTTAATCTGCATGGGTGAGAGTGATTCAACATCCTTGACTTAATAAGCCTCCCATTTTAGGGGTATGGTCGGGTAAATAGCTAGGGACATAGTCTTGCAAGATATAATTTACTCCTACTCAATTTTTGGGTTAGTAGATAGATTGTTCTTTGAAGTGCTGAACCTAGGTCTTGAACAAGAGGCCCCAATCTCTCTAAAGTTTGAAAGGGACTCGGTTTGATGGTTCGACCACAAACCAATTGTTCATTAGAGGATCAGTGGGACCTAAGAAGCAAGATGTAATTACAGGGGTAAAATGGTAATTTTGACCTACCTATAAATACTAACAATATGTGAAGGATCGACTTACTAATCATTGTTAAATCAAGTGGACATAAATATATCTAAAGTGAGGAGAGTGGAGCTACTGGACTTTAGTTGAGTGTCCTGGTAGTTAACAAAGTTGATTAATTGGGTTAATGAGTTTAGTTGGTTAATCTCAGATTGTTGGAGCTCGTAATTTGTAGGTCCATTAGATCCCCTACTAGCTCATACTGGACTAAACTTTGGAACAGTATGATGAGAGAATTTGAAACATTCAAATTTGGATTAAGGATTAATAATTGATGTTTAATTATGGAATTAAACAAATTGGAGGGTTAAAAATATTTAAATATGATTTAAATATTGTAAACATGAATTGAGATTCATGTTCGAGATAGGTGTCGTATTAATTTAATATTTGATATTAAATTGATTTAATTAATTAAATTGTTTAATTAGATATTCAAAATTAATTTTATTTAAAATTACATTTAACTAATTGATACTCCAATTAGCACTAAGTGAGTGGGCAAGGTGTTGAAAATGGGATTAATCCAATAATTGAAAAAAAAAAAAAAATGGAGAAATCCACTTTCAATTAAAACAAAATTAATTTGAGTTTTTTTAATTAATTTAATTTTACAATAAAATAAAATTAAATAAAAATTACAAATTCAACTCGAAAATTGAATTTCAATATTAAAAAATGATTTATTAATTTAATTTAATTAAATTAAATAATAATTTAATATCAAATATTAAATTAATAAAATACCCAATTGATACACGAATCCCATTCACATAATCAATATTTAAATATTTTAAACTCTCCAATTACGTTTAATTTCGATAAATTTAAACATTAATTATATTGAATATAATTATCCAAATCGTAAAATTTAAATTGAACATCTCAAATTTTAAACCCTAATTTCATATTTGAACACTTCAAGTTTCCTTAATTTTCTAATCCAAGGTTTAATCTTTTACGAGCTAGTAGAGGGAACTTATGGACTTATAGATCATTAGCTCCAACGATTTGAGATTAATTAGTTAAACTCTTTAACCTGAATTAATCAATATTCGTTAACCAGCAAGACACACCACTATAACTCGATGGTTGCAATTTCATCACTGTAGATATATTTCTACCCACATGATTTAAGCATAACCAGTAAGTCGATCTTTCATAGGTCGTTCGTCTTTTGCAGCTAGGTCAAAATTATCATTTTGCCCCTATAAATACATCTTGATCATTAAGCTCCCGCTGAACCTCTATTAAACAATTGGTTTATAGTCCAACTAATATACTATGTCCCTCTTGGCCATGAGAGGGTGAGGTCTCTTTGTTTAGGACCAGGAATCGGTACTTAAGGGAATAACCTATCCCCTAACCCTAAAATGGGTAGGAGTGAATTCCATCTTCAAGGACTATGTCCTCACGTATCTATTTGATCTTATCCCTAAAATGGAAGGCTTGTTGAGTAGTGCTATTGAATCTCTCACCTATACAGATCAAAGGTTAATCCCGAATGAACAAGAGTTCATAGTTAACTCAGGATTAAGATCAAGTTATCCTAGGCCATCGAATTGAAATAGTCAGTTTTAATAGTAAACGATCGTTATAAAGAAATTTCAATTTCAATAACACTTTATTGAATAAATTCTTCAATAGTACTTTTATTGATAAATAGAATATATTTCCATTATTATGAACTGCGAGTTTTAGGACATTCCCAACATGAAGGAAGACCAATCAGTTAGAGAACATGGTCAAGTTCAGCGTGGCTAAAATGAACGAGACGGTCATTGACGAGCAAAGTCAGGTGTTTTTTATTCTAGAATCTCTCCCCAAGAGCTTTCTTCAGTCCCGCAACAATGTGATGGTGAATAAAATCCAATACACCATAATGACTCTTCTGAATGAGTTGCAGACCTACCAGTCTTTTATGAAAGGTAAGGGACCGATAGAAGGAGATACAAATGTTGCCCATTCCAGAAAATTCCATAATGGTTCATCCTCAGGAACTAAGTCTGTACCGTCATCTTCTGGTCTTAAGAAGGTCCAGAAGAAGAACGGAGAAAAGGGGAAGGATCCCTCTGCTGGGAAGTGTAAGGGAAAGGCCAAGTCACCCGACAAGGGCAAGTGCTTCCACTACAATGTGGAAGGTCACTAGAAGCGAAACTGCTGAAAATACCTTTTTGAGAAGAAGAAGGAAAAGGAAGGTAAATGTGATTTACTAGTTTTAGAAACATGTTTAGTAGAAAATGACCACAATGTCTGGATACTTGATTCAAGAGCCATCGATCATGTTTGTTCTTCTTTACACAAAACTATTTCCTTCCAGCAGCTTGCTGAGGGTGAAATGATGTGCAAGGTTGGAACTGGAGACTCCATTTTAGCTCGTGTAGTGGGAGCGGCTAGGTTGTTTTTTAGAAATAGATTTTTATTTTTAGAAAATTTGTATATAGTTCCTAAAATGAAAAGGAATTTAGTATCTATTTCCTGTTTAATTGAGCAGTTGTATTCCATGTTTTTTCATATAATGAAGCATTCATTTTGAAAAATGGTGTATATATTTGTTCAACAAAACTAGAAAACAACTTGTATGTGTTATGACCAACCGAAACAAAAGCACTTTTAAATCATGAGATGTTTAAAACTTCTAAAACTCAAACTAAAAAGAAAAAAAAAATCTTCAAATAACAATAATAATTATCTTTAGCACTTAAGATGAGGTCACATTAATCTCGATAGGATCGGAAGATTGGTAAATAATGGACTTCTAAGTGAGTTAGAAGATGATTCATTACCTCCATGTGAATCTTGTCTTGAGGGTAAGTTGACTAAAAGGCCTTTTAGTGAAAAAGGTTATATAGCCAAAAAACCCTTAGAGGTCATACATTCAGATCTTTATGGTCGAATGAATGTAACAGCTGAGGGAGGGTACAGATACTTCATCTCTTTTATAGATGATTATTCGAGATATGGTTACTTATACCTAATGGAACATAAGTCTGAAGCCTTTAAAAAGTTCAAGGAGGATAAGACAGAAGTTGAAACTCTGTTAGGTAAGACTATTAAAACATTTTGAACTAATCGAGGTTAAGAGTACATGAATTTAAGATTTTAAGACTATATGTTAGAACATGGAATCCAATCTCAACTCTCAGCATTTAGTACACCTCAACAAAACGGTGCATCGAAAAGGAGAAATAGAACCTTGTTAGACATGGTTCATTCTATGATGAACTATGCTCAATTTCCTAGCTCGTTTTGAGGATATGCAGTAGAGACTACAGTTCATATCTTCAATAACGTTCCCTTAAAGAGTGTTTTTGAAACACCTTTTGAGTTATGGAGGGGACGTAAATCTAGTTTACGTTACTTCAGAATTCGGGGTTGTGCAGCATATGTGCTAGTGAAAAATCCTAAGAAATTGGAACCTCATTCAAGATTATGTTAATTTGTTGGTTACCCTGAGGAAATGAAAGGTGGTCTATTCTTTGATCCATAAGAAAAAAAAGTGTTTGTATTGAAAAATGCTACATTCTTAGAAGAAGACCATATGAAAGATCATAAACCACGAAGCAAATTAGTATTAAATGAAGCTACTGAAGAATCAACAAGAGTTGTTGATGAAGATGTTGGCCTCTCATCAAGAGTTAATGAAGGGACTAGCACTTCAAGTCAGCCTCGTCCTTCTCAATCATTGAGAGAGCCTCGACGCAGTAGGACGATTGTAGCACAATTTGACCGTTACTTGGGTATAACTGAAAATCAGGCCATCATACCAGATGATGGTATTGAGGGGTTAAATGACGTAAACAAGGACCACTGGGTTAAAGACATGGACCTTGAAATGGAGTCAATGTACTTCAACTCAGTATGGGATCTTGTAGATCCATCTGAAGGGGTTAAACCCATAGGGTATGAATGGATCTAGAAGAGAAAGAGAGATGTAGCTGGGAAGGTACAAACCTTCAAATCTAGACTCGCTGCAAAGCGTTATACACAAAGGGAAAGACGTTGACTATGAGGAAACTTTTTCTCCTGTTGCCATGCTTAAATCATTAACGATAAGCCTTGTGTTTACAAGAAGATCATTAACGATAAAGTATCTTTCTTAGTACTTTATGTGGACGATATCCTACTCATTGGGAATGATGTAAGATACCTTACTAATGTTAAAAAGTGGCTAACAACCCAATTCCAAATGAAAGAGTCAGGAGATGCACAATATTTTCTTGGGATCCAAATAATTAGGGATCGTAAGAAAAGAATGCTAACTATGTCCCAAGCAACTTCTATCGACAAGTTGTTGATTCGATATTCGATGCAGAACTCTAAAAGAGGTTTATTTCCTTTCAGGCATGGAGTTCATTTGTCAAAAGAATAACGTCCTAAGACACCTCAAGATGTTGAGGACATGAGACATATTCTCTATGCCTTAGCTATGGGCAGCTTAATGTATGCTATACTCTGCATTAGACCTGACATTTGTTATATAGTAGGAATAGTCAGTAGGTACCAATCCAATCCTGGATTAGATCACTAGACTGTGGTTAAGAATATCCTCAAGTATATTCGAAGAATAAAGGACTATATGCTAGTGTATCAAGCTAAGGATTTGATCCTTGCTGGATACACAGATTCTGATTTTCAAATTGACAAGGATTCTAGGAAGTTCACGTCAGGATTAGTGTTCACCTTGAATGGGGGAGCTGTAGTATAGCGTAGCATCAAACAAGGATGCATTGCAGACTCAACCATAGAGGCTGAGTATGTAGTTAATTCTGAAGTATCAAATGAGGCAGTTAAGCTGAGGAAGTTCCTAAGTGATTTGGAAGTTTTTCCAAACATGAACTTGTCGATCACTTTATATTGTGAAACAATAGGGATGTGGCCAACTCGAAAGAACGTCGTAGACACAAACGAGGAAGTATCACCTAATACGAGAGATTATGCAACGAGGAGATGTGATCATCACAAAGATTTCTTCGGAGCACAACGTTGCTGATCCATTTATGAAGGCTCTCTCGATTAAAGTGTTGAAGAGTCATCTTGAGAATCCAGGTCTACGAAATATGTACATTGTGTAATCTAGGGCAAGTGGGAGATGTGTAATGGCTATGAGATGCCTTAGTTTATGCTTTGTATTTGTAACATCTTGTTGTTCCGTGTAATGTATCACACTAACTAGAGTTTTAGTTCAAGTGGGTGTTTGTTGGGTTTTATGCCCTAAAACTCGTAGATAGTGAATGTAATTAAATTACCATAATTAATAAATAGTTATGAATGTTTTCGCAATAAGTATTATCAATATTTTATTTAATTTTATCTTAATTACCCTAAATTCCAATAAACTAACATCCTAGGTTGTCTTATGAGAATTGAACTGTATGTTGAGACATATAGGGATCAATGTTCAAGATACAACCTAAATGGTCTATAGTATAAGGGTAAGGTTGTGTACCTTATCCTAGTAGCACTATGGATACAACCCACTTTATATTTGATATAAATGAAGTGATTCAACATGTTTGTGTAGGAGACACACGAGTGGGGATATCCTGGGCAATGCATTTGCACAAGATCAGACCGTGAAATAGTAACCACTAGATGTAACTCCATTGACTAGTTAGGTTTCTATTTCAATAGGATGACCTAGAAAACTTAGTCTTACTCTTGAGTATATTATGAACTACTATTCAAGAGGGATCGTCCTTTGATTTGTATGGGTGAGAGTGGCTAGTTTCCCGACTCAATATACCTATCATTTTGGAGATAAGACCAAGTGGGTAGCTAGGAACATAATCATACATGATGGATTTCACTCATTCCTGACTTCAGGGTAAGTAGACGAGTGTTCCCTTAAGAGGTGTCTCCAGGACTTGAACAAAGGGCACTACCCTCTCATTAACTCGAAAGGGGTTTCTATTTAATGGTTGGACCATAAACAGTTTGTTTATTAGAGGAGCACTGGTTCTTTAGGATGTAGAGGTAACTTAGGGGTAAAATGGTAATTTAACCTAGCTGGTGTTACGAACACTCGTGAAGGACTAAATTGTTGTTATTTGTCTATATCTGTGGACACGAAAACATATTTGTAGTGAGAAAAGTGCAGTTTTGAGTCTTTAGTGGAGTGTACCGACAGTTAACAAATATCGATTAATTTGGTTAATGAGTTTAGCCAATTAATCTCACATTGTTGAAACTTCTGATCTGCAGGTCCATTAGATCCCCTTCCTAGCTTGTAAAAGGTATTGAGGTAATTTGTCATTAAATTGAATTGAAACGTTCAAATTTAGAATTGAGATTTTTTATTATATGTTAATACATTTTAATATAATGTTTAATTTTAGACTTTATTATTAATTTTGGATATGAGTCAAAATTAATAAATGAGAAAACAGAGTATTTGAAAGGAGTTTAAATATTAATTTAGTATGAATAAGATTCATATTAAAACTATAGGTTAAAAATAATGTGCATTAGATGCAAATTAAAACTATAGGTTAAACGAGAGAAGTGTTTTTGAATATGATTCAAATGGGAAATTAAATTAAATATGTGATGTTTAATTGGATGATTAATTTAATTTAAATAAATTTAATTAATATTTCAATTTAATTAAACTGATTAAATCAAAACTATTGGTTAAAATTAATATACATTAAATGCGCATTAAAACTATATGTTATATCTAAATGGTTATTGGTTTTTATTTATTTAGTTAAATTAAATAAATAGTTTTATTTAATTTTAATTAAATAAAAATGTAACTCCTCACGTAGGGGAGTTACTAAAGACGTGGGATGAATCCCACATCTTCTCACTTCTCTCTGTATAAAAAAAATTAAAAAAATAGAGCAATTTTCTTTTTATCTCTCAGTTTTTTTTTTTTTTTTTTTGTAGAAGAAAAAACTCTCCTTGTTTTTCCCAAAATCCTCCCAATTTTTAAAGAGAATGACACAATTCTCAAATCCTCAATTTTCCTAAAGAATAGGGAGAACTCCAAGTGATGGTGCCCATTCCAAATTCGTATAGAAGAATTCTACAGAATTCCCAAAAGGTTTACATGGTAGAGTTTCTTCTCTTTGTAGGTTTTGTTTCTAGAATTGCATGCTTAATCTATTTTGAAATGTAGTTTTTATTCCCAAAAAAAATGTTTTGATTTTAAATGGCATTTTGAAATATTTTTTAGGTTCTGTATGTTATGGCTTCCACTGTGCTCTAGGGTTTTCATCCCTTCAACTGAACCACGAAATACTCACTTTTCTTTATAACAACTGTTTAAATCGATGGCCTAAGGTAATACGATATTAATCTTGTTCTATTATGAACTCCTGGTTATTCGGAATTATTCTTTGATTTGCATAGGCGAGAGTGGTTCAACATCACTGCTCAATAAGCTTCCCATATTGGGGATAAAACTAGATAGATAGCTGGGGACATAGTCCTACAAGATGGAATCACCCTCTCATGATAGAGAGGATATGGTTTATTAGTTAGACTATATACTAATTGTTCAATAGAGGATCATTGGATACTTAAGGAGCAAGATGTATTTACAGGAGTAAAACGATAATTTTTACCTAGCTATAAATACGAAAGACCTGTTAAGGATCAACTTAATAATTATGGTTAAATCAAGTAGACTAAAATATATCTACAGTGAGGAGAGTGCAAATACTAAGCTATAGTAGTATGTCTCGGTAGTTAACGAATATTGATTAATTTGATTTAAAGAGTTAAGCCAATTAATCTCAAATCCTTGGAGCTCATGATCTGTAGGGTCATAAGGTCCCTCTACTAACTCGTAAAAGATTAAACCTTGGATTAGAATATTGAGTGAAATTGGAAAAAGTTTTATAGTGGATTTACCCCAAATTCACTTTGATAGTGAATTTATCCAGAAATTAACACATAGCCCACTTTAATGATGCTCTTTGAAGTGTCATTCAGTTGATTATTGAAGTGCTTGCATGCTTAATTTGATTAATAAGGCTGATGATTAATTAGACTGAGAGGATGCATTATGAATTTTTATTTTTTTAAAAAAAAAGTCTATATAAATTGTTTCTCAAACTCTCTCCAACTTACTTCCAATTCCTTCTCAATTCAGAGTTCCACCACTCAATCCAAGACTGAGAATAGTAGAAAAGATACTCTTGATGGTCAACTGAAGAAATTGAAGGTCAATTTAGTGGAACTTGCAAGGATTAAATGGAAATCTACAAAGGTATTAAAGCTGAAACCCTATTATTTGAAAAACTATGAGTTTGTATGCTTTTTACTCAAATTAATGTAATTAGAGTGCTTAATGATTCTATTAGCTTCTGTGTTTTGCATGCTCACTCCATCAAAAAGAAAATATATGTTATAAGTATACTAAATTACAACTTAGAAATAAATATATACTAAATATATAGTGAATACCTTCACTTTTTTCACCCTTTTTCTTTGCTTGATGATTCTTCAAGTTCTAAGGTTCTTTTTGCCCCCTTTTGTTTTTGTTGTTCACTTTCCATAAATTTTTTCACTTATTAATCTGTTAAAATAGTCATAAACACTTCCGTCAACAAACTAAACACTTCATGTTAATCAGTGATAGAGCTAATAATTGATAGACTTAAAGTAGTGAAGTCTATCAGTGATAAACTTATCACTAATACGCTTCTGTCATTGATAGACTTGAAGTGGTGAAGTCTATATTTCAAGTCTATCAATGATAGAAACTTATCACACATAGACTCTAATCGACAACATATTTGGAGTTTAAAAGCATGCTATCAATAGTCTATTAGTTAAACAACTAAACACAAATGAAATTACAATCTTACTTACTTTCAATGAAAAATAAATCCAGCATCCTTCAAGTCTATTAGTGATAGAAACCTATCAATAGCATACTGTAATAATCAACAATAAATAAATATATAAACATTAGTGAAATTAGGCATTTACTTCATAGCATACTCTTATTAACCAACAAATAAAATAAAATAAATAGTAGTGAAATTATATTGCATGAAAATAAATTCAACATCCATGAAGTATATAAGTGATAGAAACTTATCACTAATAAGCTTTAATCAAATCACCAACGAAAAAAACAGTGAAACTATGTATTTACTTACCTTTCATGGAAAACAAAAAATAAATTCAACATTCTTCAAGTTTATTGGTGACAGAAATCTATCATCGATAGACCTCAAACAAAAATACATTTGAAGTTTAAAGTACATAAAAAACAATCAATCAACTAACAACAAAAAAGAAAAAACAGTCATGAAACTACGCTTTTTCTTACCTTTCAATGTGATTCCGCTGTCGATTTCAATGTTATTTTACAAATATTGGTTGATTATCCCCTTCGATATTTGATGGATGAATGGAAATGGAAACGAAAACGAATGTGTTGGAAGAAGATTGTCGTCGATGACGGATTTTAAAAGGGAGATGTTAGGGTTTTGGCATCGTCGTTTGAGAAAAGATTGATGGGGTCTGAAGATAATCAAACAGGTTAGGGTCTTTCGAACAAAAACAGGAAGAAACTAAATGACTATCGATGGATGGAAAGCTGAATCATCGGTGGATGGAAACTTACTATTGATGGATGCAAATCATCGATCATTTTTAGAAGAAGAACATGGAATCCAAATCGTGTAGGATTTGATCGTGGATCGTGGGCTTATTACATTTCCATGGGCTGAACTTAAATTGGTCATATTTGTATTTTTTTTAATGCTATATTTATAATTAGTTTAGCCCAAAAGATTATGTTTACAAGTAGTTTTAATTAATAATATTGGTCTTTTTTGTATGTATCCATATGAGAAAAATTTGGGTAAATTTAAGAAATTTGTGAATTCAAAGAGGGATAAGTTACAATTATAAACATGGGAACATTACTGTAACATCTTGCACATTTTTTTAGTAATAATGTAATTTCAGTAACTTTATTATTTGGAACTTTAGTAATTGTTATTAGTTGGAGGGCATTTTTGGAATTTCGGACTTCAAGTATAAGTGCGAGAATTTAATTGTTGGCGTGAAATTATTCAATTTGAAATTCAAATTGAAAATTAATGGCAGAAATTAATTTTCTCTTGAAACAGAAAGGAATTTAATAGTACAGAATGGAAAGGAATTAAATGTAATTATATTTACTTCATTTTTTGTTTTTTTTTTTTTTATTATTATTAGTATTTATAAAAAGTCAAACCTCACCCCCCTTTTGTTCCTCACGCTCGTGAGCCCGTCCGACGCCACCTAAAGCCGCCACGTCAGTTTCTTCTTCATGACCTCCGTCCACCATTGCTCAGGCGTCGTTCGCTTTTGCCGTCACTGGATCTATCGATTTGGGTAAGATTTCTGCCATTTGGGTTTGTTTTCGGTTGATTCTTGAATACTCATTTACTTTTGGCATCAATTGGTTGATACCCATTGTGTTTCAAATTTAGATTCAAGTTTGTGAAGGCATTGAGGTGTTGCTCAGTGAAGTTGGAGTTTGTCTTAGTGAGTTTTGGTAAGTTTTATGCTTTGATGACCCTCTTATGGATTAATTTTGGTTGTTGAGAAATTTTGGTAAAGTCATTTGGAAGTGATTTTTGACGAAGCTACATATGGATAATTTATTTGAGACATTGGTAGTGAAGTATGTATTGAATTCAAGCTTTAATCATGTAAGCCTAATTTTAAATATGATTAGGGGGTTGATTCAAGAATTTCATTCAAGATGAAGAAGAGTTGGTTTGCTAATTATTTGGACTTAAAATTGGAGGTTTGGAAGGTGAATTCGAATTGGACCACACCTTAGGTAAGGTTATCTGGAAATATTTTCTAATATTTGGGTATTTGGAATTTGGCCTTAACTATTAATTTTAAAGCTTGGTTTATGTTTAGGCTTGATTAAGGATTCAAGAATTTCACAAAGATTCAATTGCTTTTTGGTTCGACCTAATATCAAGGTAAGTAATCTTACTACTGGAACTGCTCACGGGCCAGGCATTAGATGTATGCTAGCATGTTAAATGAAGGTTATGGCAGAATGACAACATGAAAGATTGATAGTATAACATGATTAAAGTATGTTCTGTTACAAGATCCGAATTATTTATTCATGCACATAGACACTTGAATGCTAGTATGAGGTGGTATGTGCTTCCATATGGTTGTATTTGATTTGATGATGTTGAGGTATACATGTATGTTGTAGAACCATGATGTTGAGGTATACATGTATGTTGTAGAACCATGATGTTGATGTTTATATGTATGTCATAAATTCATACAGTGATGATTATGATGTTGAGACTGTGTGTGGCGCCACACACTTTCTCATGGTCCGAGAAGTGTTCACTCATAGTAGGACTATAATGTATTGTTCATTAAAGGAATCAGTTTCATTAGAGGAATCAGTGGTACTTAAGGAGTTAGATGTAACTATAGGGGCAAAATGGTAAATTGGCCCAGTTGTACTTGTGAGTGATATGTGAAGGGTTATCGTACTATTGATTAGTTATATCCAATAGACACAGAAATATATTTGTTGTGAGAAGAGTACAGTTGTCGATTTTTAGTGAAGTGCCTGGAAGTTAATGGATGGTGGATATCGTGATTAAAGAGTTTAATAAGTTATTCACGTACCATTGGAGCTTCAAGCTACAGGTCTAGAAGGTCCCCCTGGTAGCTCAATGGATTCAAGTTGAGAATCAATTTTTGGGTTAATTTGAAGTGTTCAAATTAGCAAGAGGGAATTTGATTATATGATATAATTAATTTGGTTAAATTATATGTGAGATAATTGATTTGATGTAGTAGATACATTAATTGGAGGAATTGATATAAATATGATTTATATTAAATAAAGGAGAAAGAACTATGATTTAAATGTTACATATGATGTGATATTAAAACTATAAGTTATAAATATAATATAATAAATTAGTTATTATATTTATTTATAATAAAAAAAATTATAAGATAATTTTTTTAGTTCGTTATTTTCTTTTCTCCATTAATCGTGCAAGTGCGAGTTTAATTTCAGTTTCAATAACTGAAGAATAAAATGAAAAAAGTTTTTATATTTTGATTCATCGGATGATTATCGCATACAATCGATTGAGTGAAGAGAGCTATACGATAGGCCTTTTGAGAGAGTGAACGACGAGCAAGTTAGCTACATGACTGCCTCGTTTACTAAACGATTGAGTACCATTTATCTATACAATAGACTTACTATTTCTTGCACTTACTCGATCGTGTAAATCGATCGTATACATCATCTTTCCCTCTACCAAATTCACACAGTGCCCACACCTCATAGATTCTCACTCCGAGAATACCAAGGTAACAGAGTGGTAGTGTCGAGGATTGTTGTTCGAGGATCAGATAGTTCGTGATTACACTGGGTGTTTGTTGCATTCGTGATCGTTTACACTTTGTTGGAACACCTGACTAGTGTAGATCGAGAATATGTGAAGAAGAGTTCTTCAAAGGTATGTCAAGCGATTCTTGGTGGGTTTTCTTGAATAAGAGATCCTTCAACCGCTCACTGGCTCTCTTGAATAAGAGATCCTTCAATTGGTGTCAGAGCTAGGTTGTTCTGATATTCCAAATCCATTGATGTATTGAATTGCTTTCACATTCTTGGTGGGTTTTAAGTATGTATGCATTCTATTTAAGTGTTAGATATATTTGTGGATGTGGGTTAATGGAGTTTCTGGGATGATTTCCTCTGGTTATTACTTTCTTTTACATTTCAAAGTTAATTATAAGAGCCCCTGTGTTTTTGGTATATTAACTTGCTATCGAGTCTGTAAGAGTCGCTTGTGATGAACCTTCAAGGCATGGACATGCACTTTACTTTGAGGAAGAAGAAGACCAAGAGTTGGCTAGATCGTGTAGCCCAGGGTAAATGATCGTATAGATTTGGCTAAACGATCGAGTAGAGTAGTTCTAACTCAATCGTGTTGCATTTACTAAACAATCATATGGCCGATGCTAAACGGACGAGTAAAGTGTTTACTCAATCGGCTTGCGTTGGCTACTCGATCATGTAAACAATGGAGGTAGACGATCGTTTAGTATGGGATACTCGTTGCTTGGTAGGCGCACACACTAAACGATCTTATAGGCCAACATGCTTTATCGCATAGCCACTGGCTACTCGATCACTACATAAGTGTTGCTGGGCGCTTGCTCCTCGATCGCCTAGATGATCATGCTTAATCGCATTGTTGTTTTCTACTCGATCGTTTAGATAGGTGTTATTATTGGTGTGTTGCACGCTCGAGTGACCTTTATGCTTCATCGCATAGTCAAAGGTACTCGATCGTTGTTATATGATCGTGGTTACTCGACCAACTTTACTAGACGATCACAAGGAAAAGCTACACGATCAGGAAGCGAAACTTTTTCTGGGCGATTTAAGACCCGGTTTGCCTATTTGAACCGATTTACTCGATGGTTTATATAATAGATAGTTTTTTCTATTTTCGGTTTTTGAGGCTAATCATCTCGGTCCATTAATTTTGGTGAATGTACATGAGATGTATGTTTAAATTATATGTCATATAGTATGCCATATAGTTTTAAATCCCACCATAGGTTATGCATTTGTCATGCATCATCTCTATATTGTAAGAGTGATGATATAGTAGCTTGCATGATTAAATTATTTAAGAGCATGCTCATGCATCATATAATATAAGAGTTATATTTATACATACATTAAGCATATTCAAGCATCATCTTTATATTATAAATGTTATAATATAAGGGTGTATGGAAGCATGTATGCTTAGGTCATTACTTTTTATAGAAGAGTTATATATAGTAATGAATGGACATTGCATGAAGTATGGCACATAGGTTAAATTTATAAGAGTTATAAATACCTAGTCTAGCTTAGCAATGTGGATAATTTTGGTTGCTTCCTTTTATAAGAGTTATAATGGAAATTAGAACTAAAATCAATAAGAAAGACATGCTGCAAACTTAGGTTGAATCATGTTTTAAAAGGTTTTTAAAATTTGATTGAGATAGACCTAAGATCACGATTCTAATGAGATTAGAAACTAAGTTTAATCTTTTAATCAAATTAATAGGATTAAATTGACTAATGAAAGATTAAATATGTACCAAATCTATCTATAAGGCACCTTTTGTCTAAGGCGGATTCTGTCTAGGCTTGGGTATTTAAGCTGACGAAAACAGAACACCCCTACCTGGGAATCTACCTGGAAAGGTGAATTAGATAGATTTGTTGCATGCATGCAAATTTTATGATAGTCCATTAAAGTGTTTAATGGGACTTGATTTGAACTTGTTTAATTATTAAAAGCAAGGGTTGTTTTTGAGAAAATTAAACACACTTAGATAAAATCAGTAGCTGGATTGTCTAAGTTAATGAATCCCTGGGTAGAACATTCAGTGGGAGGTACTTAGGGTATATGATACTTCACTTAAACTTCTACACGTTTCTCCCTCATGTTCACACCGTGAGATCTATCCTCGGCCTCGAGGCACCCTAGAAGTGTCCCCCTAAAGGATTGTGTTTAGGTAGGTCAATAAAAAGATGAATGAAGAGAATGTTCATAGTAAGTGGGAGCGGGAAGTGTGACAACATATCCCACTGTCTCTCTCATTAGGTTGGAAAACATTTTGTGCATCGCCTCGAGGCACCTTGGGAGTATCCCCCTAAAGGATGGTAGTTTTGCATGACTCTTTATCTAATCTTCTATATAGGATAAGGTCACTTTAGTCTCTTGTCTTAGTCTGCCTTTTCCCTATGATGTGCACATTAGGGCGAGACTTTAGGGCTTAACATGAGGGGTTATGCGAATATGTTAAAGGTTAACCGTTCTGGATCGAAAAATGGTGACTGTTAGTGTCAGTTACAAGAGTGTTGGGATTGGTTTCCTAATTCTCCCAGAGTCTCGTTGTTTTGTAAAGATACACATTATTTAATGAATAAAATAAGTGTTATTTAATTCGACATTTACTCATATCCAATAAACAAAGCTCCTTGGTTATCTTATGTGAACTTAAGCATGTATATGTGATATACAAGTGGATCATGCCTTAAGTGATAACCTAAATAGGTCTGTAGTATAAGGATTAAGGTGGGATACTTGATCCTGGTGACACTATGGATACGACCCGTTTTGTAGCGGTTTGCTAGTGTTGTAAACTACAATAGATGGTAGATCCTAACCATTCATGTGGAGACGTGCGAGCAAGGGTGTCCTATACAAAGAGTTTGTATAAGACCCGGACCATGAGATGATTAGACTCTATATATAACACCGTTGATACTAGAGATTTACATCTCACCTAAATGACCATAGGTGACAGACCTCAATCCTGAGTGTTTTGGGAACTACTGCCTTTGAGGGCGGTCCTTTGATTAGTATGGGTGAGAGTGGCCAAATTGCCAATTCAACATGCCTACCTTTTTGGGGATTTGTTTGATCTGATAGCTGGGAACTCAATCCACAAGATGTAATTCACCCCTTTTCTGAAGTAGGGATAAGTAGAGAGATTGCTCCCTTAAGGGCTGATTTCGGGGATTGATTTTAATTTCATTTAATTCCAATATTTTTTGAATAACTTATTCTTCAACAACTCTTAGAAGTAGTTTCTTTACACTTTAGAAAGAAAATTTTCACTATATAAATTGAAATTGAGTTGGTAATCTTAATTCAATATATGAAAATAATTAAATTGGACTTTTACATATTTACGGTTTGCTTCTTTTTAGAATAAAATTTTAAATAAATGACCCAATTAACTCGAACCAACCCAACCCAAATATTTCGTGGTTGGGTTGGGTTGGGTTCATTTTTTAATAAAGGTTATTTTGGTTAAAAAATTTACAATCCGAATAATTGGGTTGGGTCTAAAAAGTCTTTCATCCCAAACCAACCCATGAACACCCCTAGTAGACATTTTAGCCTTACTTATGGATTTTGTAGACATTTGAAAATACTGTTGCCTATATTTTGAATTTTGTAGACATTATGGTCTTTCTTGTGAATTTTGAAGACTTGTTTTGTTATAATAGATTTTGGATATCGTTCTTGTGGATTGTGGAATCTTATGTAATTTTTATTGGTGATTCCAAGCGTTTTTTTAAGGGAACCGATGGAACCGAACCAACGCAACCCATTTTTTATGGATTGGTTTGGTTCAAGTTCATAATTTAACAAGGGTTAGTTTGGGTTAGAAAAATACACAAACTGAACCATAGGGTTGGGCCTAAAATATCCCTAAACCTATCCCAACCTAACCCAACCCACGAACACCCCTAATAGTGGCCACAGCTTCTCTTTGGAAGAGAAGACTCAGTCATAGTAGGACTATGACTTATGATCACTGGTAGAATCGGTGGTACTTAAGGAGTTAGATGTAACTATAGAGGCATAACGGTTATTGGCCGAGGTGTACTTATGAGCGATCTGTGAAGGGTTGTCGCACTTCTGATTGGTTAAGATGGAAACATGATATATCTATGGTAAGGAGAGTTCAGCTGTCGGTCTTTAGTTGAGTGCTGACAGTTAACAGACGGTGGATCCAGTGACTAAAGAGTTTAGTCAGTTATTCACGTACAGTTAGAGCTTCGAGCTACAGGTCCATAAGGTCCCCTTGGTAAATGAGATTTACATTAAGTACCATGGATTAGAAAAAAAACTATGGTTTATATGTTTCATGAGATGAAATATTAAAACTATAGGTTATAATATAGTATGATAAGTTGGTTATCATTTATATTTATAATAATATTAATTATTGGATAATTAAATCTTTTTCTCTAATAACCAATTGAGTGGAAGGTTATTGGTGGTTTATGGTAACCGTGAGATAAAAGGAAATTATTTTCCTAATTTTAGTAAGTTTTTACAAAAGTTTGGAAAAAATTTGTTTTTGAGTTTTCTATCTTGCAAAAAGATACTCACGGAGCTTGTCAAGTAAACACCGATTTACTAAGCGGCAAGTTGAGCGAAGTAAACAATCGTGTAGTGTTTTGTAGGTGATAGACACTGATCTAAACGATGAGCTAAATGATCGCTTAGATTTTGCTAGACGGTCACTTAGCTTTAGCTAAATAATGGGGCATCGACCTATGCACTATTAAGTTGAAGAAGAAGAAGGGTGTAAGGGAAAAGGGAAAGCACCTACTAACCCATAACCTGCCGTAGAGCGGGTAGGCGACTAGCGTCGGTTGAATAAAAAAAATGTTTCCATTGCAACAAGGACGGGCACTGAAGTGGAACTGTCCTTGCTGGTTGAAGGAGAAGAAAAAGGCTAAGACCAAGGCAAAATAAGATAAATATGATTTACTAGTTTTGGAAACTTGTTTAGTGGAGAATGATGATTCTACCTAGATTATAGACTTTGGGGCCACTAATTATGTTTGTTCTTCATTTCAGGGGATTAGATCCTAGAGGCAACTTGAGGCTCATGAGATGATGATGTGAGTAGGCACCGGGCACGTCGTCTTAGTTGTGGCAGTGGGAGGGCTCCAATTGACTTTACAGAATAAATTTATCATTTTTCATGATGTATATGTTGTTCCCGAGTTAAAGCGAAACTTAATTTATGTAAAGTGTTTGATTGAATGTAAATATACTCTCAACTTTTCATTGAATACTTTTTAGAAAATAATTTGTATGTGCTTAGGCCATTAGCAACAAATTCTCTACATAACATAGAGATGTTTAAAACTGTCGTAATTCAAAATAAACGACTTAAAGTAAAGAAAATACCCAACTTTGCCACCTTCATTTAGGGCACATTAATCTCAATAGGATTGAGAGGTTGGTAAAGAATGGCGTTCTAAGCGAGTTAGAAAAAAATTCTTCACCTTTGTGCGGGTCATGCCTTTAAGGTAAGATGACTAAAAGACCTTTTACTAGAAAAGGTTATCGAGCCAAAGAGCCTCTAGAGTTAGTGCATTCAGATCTTTGTGGTCTGATGAATATGCGAGCCAGGGGAGACTACGAGTATTTCATCACTTTTACAGATGATTATTCGAGGTATGGGTATGTTTATTTGAAGCAATGAAAGTTAGAATCGCTTGAAAAGTTCAAAGAGTTCAAGGCTGAAGTTGAAAACACATTAGATAAACGGATTAAAACACTTCGATCAGATCGGGGTGCAGAGCTTTTGGATTATGAGTTCCAGAACTATATGATAGAACATGGAATTATTTTCGAACTCTCAGCACCTGGTACACCTCAGCAGAATGTTGTATCAGAGAGGAGAAATAGAACCCTATTGCACATGGATCGATCGATGATGAGTTACGCTTCCTTATCGGACTCATTTTGGGGTTTTACAGTGGAGACTGTAGCTTATATCTTTAATAACTCTAAATGCAATAAACTACGAGCCCTTGGCTATTGTCATGAATACTTAGACTTTATATGGAGACATAAACTTGATCAAGTTCGAGTAAAATAGTCTAAATCGTCTATAGTACTTGGATTAGGTTGGGTACCTATTTCTGGAGATGCTATTTAATATGACCAACTTTATGATTGTTACAAATGTTTTAAAGTGTTATAAACGATGTGATCAGTTCGTTCATGTAGAGACATGTGATCGTGGGTGTTCTACACAATGATATTGTGTAAGACGAACCACGATATAATCACTCATACGTATTAACGCTGTTTATTGTTAAAACTGATAAATTTCTCTTCTTGATGACCTAGATAACTTGATCTGAACCTGAGCTGTTTATGAACTCCTGTTTATTCGCGATTGCCCCTTGATCTGCATAGGCGAGGGTAAGCCCAACGTCGCTGCTCAATATGCATCCCATTTTAGGAATCAGACCGAGTAGATGGCTAAGAACATAGAATTTGCAAGATGGAATTCACTCCTACCTATTTTAGGGATAATAGAAAGGTTGTTCCCTTAAAGGTTGATCCCGGGTCTTGAACAAGGGGCCTCATCCTCTCGTTGGCTTGAGAGGGAATGAATTTAATGAATATGATCCTAAATCAATTGTTCATTAGAGGGATAGTGGTAGTTAAGGAGAAAAGATGTAACTCAGGGGTATTTTGGTACTTGACCTAGCTGAGGTTACGAACAACCTATGAAGGATCAACTTATTGATGACGGCTATATCAAATGGACACATAATATATCTACAGTGAGGGGGAGTACAACTACAGGCTATAGTGGACAGTACTGTTGATTAACTAGGTTAAAGAGTTTAACCAGTTAGTCTCGGGTCGTTGGAGCCCATGATCTGTAGGTCCATTGAGTCTTCTTGCTAGCTCAATACCGACAAAGTTGAAGAACTAGGTGAAGTGAGAATTCGAAATGTTCAAATTCGGTCTTAAGGGAATATTGTATTTTATATGAGATATAATTTAGAATTAAATAATTAATTTTTTAATTAATGACGTTTGAGAGTATACTTGATCATTAGAATGAAAGTATTTTTTAAACTTAATTAATGTGATGCTAGGTGTCTTAAACAATTTAATATGTGATACTAAATTTATTTTTTTATTTAATTGAAATTGTTTTAATTAAATATTTTTCTAAAATTTGAAAAAAAAAATTTCATTTTTTATTAAAAAAATTAGTTAGTGGAAAAATCCAATTGTTGGATTTTTTCACTAATTAAGTAGACTTTGGAGTGGCATTTCTCAAGCCTGACACCTAGAGATTACATGCTAATGGAGACTGATGTGGAAGACATGTAAAATGAGATTTGGCATGTGTTTTCTCTACGAAAGGCTTTGTTTTTTAAATTTGCAAAATTAATGCTTCCATAACTTTTAACCTAAAATCTTCCACCTCTTTTCTCTTTACTCTCCTTCTTTCTATAGTGAAATTCCCTTATTTTCACTAACATATCGGTCCCACAACCATGTTCTTCAATCGAAGAATAGTGAGATTTACCGTTGGTGGTGTCGATCGAGCTTGGGAGAGGAAGATTGCGGTGTAGTTTTCAAAGGTTGTATTATCTAACACTTTGCATGCTTATTCTTATTTTTAATGAAATTAGAATGTTGTCGATTTCATCGTTTCTACTGTGCATGCGTTCTTTATGTTCCATCACAATCAACAGTGTGATGACCCTTCAAAAATCACCGTTAGTACAACTGGGCCAATTTATCGTTTTGCCCCTGTAGTTACATCTAACTCTTTAAGTACCACTGATTTTCCTAATGAACAATGTCATAGTTCTACTATGACTGAGTCCTCTCTTCCCAAGAAAGGGTGTGGCCACTATGTTCAAGACCTTGAATTAGCCCTTAAGGGAGCAATTTATCTCTTTGTCCCTGCTTCGGGGAAGGAGTGAATTCTGACTTGTGTAGCTGAGTTTCTAGCTCCCCGATCAAACGAATCCCCAAAATGGTAGACTTGATAAGTTAGCAATCTGGCCACTCTCACCCATACAAATCAAAGGACTGCCCTCATGAGTAGGAGTTCCAAACTCACTCAGGATTAAGGTCATATCACCTATGGTCAACCTAGTGAAATGTAAGTCTCAATTATGAACGCCGTTATATAAAGAGACTAATCATTTCGTGGTCCAGTCTTATACAAACCCTTTGTATAGGATACCCCCGCTCGCATTTCTCTTCGTGAATGGTCAAGATCAGACCATTTATAGCACTTTACAACACTTGTAATATCTACAAAGCGGGTCTTAGCCGTAGTGTAACCAGGATAAGGTATCCCTCCTTTATCCTTATACTACAGACCATTTAGGTTATTACTTAAGGCATTATCCGCTTGTATTACTCCACATACATGTTTAAGTTACATAAAATAACCTCAGATCTTAGTTTATTGGATTGAGTAAATGATTATAAAATAACACTTGTTTTATTAATAACAATATGTTTACAGAGTATTTACAAACTATGAGACTACCAGGAGAATTAGGACACCAATGCCAACAATCTCCCACTTGTCCTAAAGACTTGGGAAACTAATGTACAATAAAAAATATAACAAAATACAATAAACTAGAGCATACTCTATACCCTAGTAACATCTTCCACTTGCCCTAGATAAGGTGCCACATATCCCATAGACCCAGACTCTCCAGATAACCCTCGAACACTTTAGCCTGAGAGTCTTTGTAAATGGATTAGCAATGTTGTGCTCCGATGCGATCTTCGTGACAATCACATCACCACGATGCACAATATCTTGCTTGCCTCTTCGTTAACTCCGAGGTTCCTTAGAATTTGCCACAGTCTCGCTGTTATCACAATAAAGTGTGATTGGAAAAGACATATATGGAACAACTTCTAAATCAGTGAGGAACTTCCTAAACCAAACAACATTTTTAGCAGTTTCACAAGCGGCTACGTATTTGACTTCCACAGTGGAGTTCGCGATGCATCTCTGCTTGATGCTTCTCCAAACTATAGCCCCCCCATTCAGAGTGAACACTGACCCTTATGTCGATTTCCAAGAATCTCTATCAGTCTGAAAGTCAGGGTATGTGTATCTTGTAAGGATTAAATCCATACACGAGCATATAGTCTCTCGTTCTCCGAAGATACTTGAGGATTGTTTTGACCGCCGTCTAGTGATCTAATCCTGGATTGGACTGATATCGACTTACAATCCCCATTGCATAGCAAATGTCAGGACAAGTACATAACATTGCATATGTAAGACTACCAACAGCCGATGCATATGGAATCAGTCACATTTCCACAACTTATTGAGGTGTCTTAGGACACTGTTCCTTAAACAAAATAATTCCATGCCTGAAAGGTAATAAACCCCTCTTGGAATTCGGCATCGAGTACTTGATAAACATCTTGTCAATGTATGATGTCTGAGACAAGGCCAACCTTTTGTTCTTACGATCGCTTATGATCTGGATCCCTAAAACAAATTGCGCCTCTCCCCAATCTTTCATTTGGAATTGGGTGGCTAGCCATTTCTTAATGTTAGTCAGAAAACCTACATCATTCCAAATGAGTAGGATATCATCCACATACAACACAAGAAAAGCTACCGAGCTGTTGATAATTTTCTTGTAAACACAAGGCTCATCAACATTTTTGATCAAATCCAAATGACTTGATTGCACTATAAAATCTAATGTTCCAAGTTCTATATGCTTGTTTCAGTCCATAAATGGACCTATTAAGCTTGCAAACATTTTGCTTTTGATCTGGATCAATGAACCCTTCTAGTTGAGCCATGTAGGGGGTCTCCTCAAGATTACCATTCAAAAAGGTAGTCTTGACGTCCATTTTCCATATCTCACAATCATAAAATGTGGCTATGTATAGGAAAATCCTGATAGACTCCAACATGACAACAGGTGAGAAAGTTTCTTCATTATCCTCTCCCTCAACATAGGTACAACCCTTTGCCAATTTCATAGCCATAAAGATCTTTACCTTTCCATCTACACCTCTTTTCCTCTCGTAGATCCACTTACAACCTATAGATGTTACCCCATCAGGTCGATCCACAAGTTCCCAAATAGAGTTGAATTACATAGACTTCATTTCTTGATTCATGGCTTTAATCCACTCATCTTTGTCAACATCCTCCATTTCTTGCTTATAAGACAACAGATCGTGAACCCCATCATCAGATATGATGTTTTGGGCTTTTGTTAAACACATGTAGCATTCAGGTGGGTTCACAACCCTCCCATTACGTCGAGGCAATCTCAACTCTTGAGATGGTTGAATAGATGTGTTGAGATAGGTGTCCTAATTCTCCTAGAGTCTCATTGTTGTCTAAAGTTACACATTGTTCAATGAATAAAATAAATATTATTTAATTCTGGCATTTACTCATATCTAATAAACAAAGCTCATTGGTTATCTTATGTGAACTCAAGCATGTATATGTGATATACAAGTGGATCATGCCTTAAGTGATAACCTAAATCGTTCTGTAATATAAGGATTAAGGTGGGATACTCGATCTTGGTGACACTACGGATACGACCCGCTTTGTAGAGGTTTGCAAGTGTTGTAAACTACTACAAATGGTAGATTCTGACCGTTCATGTGGAGACGTGGAGCGGGGGTGTCCTATACAAAGAGTTTGTATAAGACCTGGACCACGAGATGACTAGACTCTGTATATAACGTCGTTGATACTAGAGACTTGTATCTCACCTAAACGACCATAGGTGACATGACCTCAATCCTGAGTGTTTTGGGAACTCCTGCCTTTGAGGGCGATCCTTTGATTAGTATGGGTGAGAGTGGCCAGATTGCCAACTCAACATGCCTATCTTTTTGGGGACTTGTCTGATCTGGGAGGCTGGAACTCAATCCTCAAGATGGAATTCATTCCTTTCCCGAAGCAGGGATAAGTAGAGAGATTGCTCTCTTAAGGGTTGATTCCGAGGCTTAAATATAGTGGCCACAGCTTCTCTTTGGTAGAGAAAACTCGGTCATAGTAGGACTATGACTTATGTTCATTAGAAGGATCAGGGGTACTTAAGGAGACAGATGTAACTATAGAAGCATAACGATTATTGGCCCAGCTATACTTGAGCGATCTGTGAAGGTTGTGATTAGTTAAGATTGACACATACATAATATATCTATAGTAAGAAGAGTTCAACTGTCGGTCTTTAGTGGAGTGCCTGGCAGTTAAGGGATGTTGGATCCCGTGACAAAAAAATTTACTCAGTTATTCACGTACCGTTGGAGCTTCGTAGCTACAGGTCTATGAAGTCCCCTTGGTAGCTTGGATTCATGTTGAGGATCAGTTCTTGGTGTTGATTTCAAATGTTCAAATTGACAAGATGTATTTTGATTATATATGATATAATCGGTATGATGTATGAGATACATCTAATGAAGGATTGATGTAAATGAGATTTACATTAAGTACCATGGAATAGAAAAAGAACTATGGTTTATATGTTTCATGAGACATCTACTGGAGGATTGATGTAAATGAGATTTACATTAAGTACCATGGAATAGAAAAAGAAATATGGTTTATATGTTTCATGAGATGAAATATTAAAACCATAGGTTATAAATATAGTATGATAAGTTGGTTGTCATTTATATCTATAACAATATTAATTATTGGATAATTAATTCTTTTTCTTTTAAATAACCAAAGTAGTGGGTGGTTATTGGATCATGGTAACTGTGAGTTTAAAAGGAAAGTGGTTCCCTATTTTGGAAAGAAGTTTTTACAAACGATTAAAAAAAAAGTTTTGATTTTTTCTCTCTCGTGCAAAGAAACTCACGGGTCGTCAAGTAAATATGGATTTACTAAACGACGGCTGGGCGAGCTAAACGATCGTGCAGTATTTACTAAAGGATCCCATAGCTTTAATAGACAATCGTTGGCCCAAGGTAAATGATCGTGTAGTGTCTATAGGCGATAGATCGAGATAAACGATAGTGCAAAGTGTTCGTGCTATGTTTATGCGGTGTTGTAGTCGTGTAGATCAGGCGTTCGAGGTTGTTATTGTTCGATCAAAGTCACGCAACGGAGCGTGGAGAAATTTCCTCATATGTGCGTAGAGTTTTATCTCTATTTATTTGTTGTTCATGCTGTAATTTCTGCATTGTAATTGTAACCGTTTGTTTTGATGTCGACTGTAAATGATTTTTTGATTCATGATTGTAATTTGGAATAGTCTTGTTCCGCTGCTCATGGAAATCTCGTTTCCAATTTTCTTCAATTGGTATCAGAGACAGGTTCTCTAATATTCCAAATTACAGATCTGAATTGAACGGATATTTACAGTCGCTGTGGGTTTCTGCATTTGTGGTTAACCATTTTCTACATATTGGATGAATTTGATGAACATTTCTGCATTTGCCTTTTTTGTAAAGCTTTTGGTATTACAAAGTGTTAATTGTAAGGGCCCCTGTGTTTTTGGGCGAAATTAGCTTTGCAATCGAGTCTGTAATTCAAAAAATTCGAGTTTATCGAGTCGTTCGTGATGAAGCTTCAACGCATGGTGATGCAATTCTCAATAAAGAAGAAGATCAAGCGTTGGTCGAATCGTGTAGCCTCAGGTAAACGATCATAGGGATTTTACTAAACAATCGTTTAGATATTTTTTTTCTAGATGATTGTGTAGTATTTTCTAATCGATCATTTAGCTAATGCTAAGCGATGGGGTAAATTGTTTACCATAGCACGTAGCGTTGGTTGCGCAATTGCGTAGGCGCTAGAGGTAGGCGATCGTAGTGGGAGCATGCGATGCTCATCGTTTAGTAGAAGGCGCGCGCTAGACGATCATGTACTTCAGGCTTCATCGCTTAGTAAAGGTACACGATCGTGCAGTAACTAAACGATTGTTTGGATTTTCTAGACGATCGTATAGTAGATGCTCAACGATCGTTTAGCTCTGGGAACGTAGGTAAGCGATAGAACGAAGGGTTTGTTTTATCATGTAGACGATCGCTGGGAGCTTAGTACATGATGGATGGTTGGAGAAGCGATGCTTTGCCAAGCGGTTCAAGACTCGGTTCGCCTGTTTGAACCAGAGACTCCTTGTCTTTGTAATAGGTAGCTTTCCTTTTTTGTGTTTTAAGGAAATTTTACCCGGTTCATCAATTTTTATTGCTTATACATGCGATGTATGGTACTTATATGTCAAAGTGTTTGTCATATAGTTAAAAACCCACCTTAGGTTGTGCAATTATTCATGCATCATGTATTATAAATGTTATAATATTGCATGAAGAAATTACTTGAAAGCATGCGCATGCATCATGAAATATAAGAGTTATATTTTGCATGCATTGAGCATTATCATGCATCATCCTTTTATTATAAATGTTATAGTCTAAGGGTGAATGGAAGCATGTTTTGCACTTTTCATTGCTGTTTTGTATAAATGTTATATAAAAGAAGTAGCAATGAATGGACAATGAATTGAGTATGACATTTAGTCTGTTTATAATCGTTATGAATGCTTTGCATGTGTTAGCTTCGCATTGTGGTTGTTTCCATTTATAAGTGTTATAACGGAAATTAGACCTAAAATCAATAATTTAGAGTTGCATGCGGAATTAGGGTGAACTCAAGTTTTTTAAAAGTGTTTTAAAATTGGATTGAGATAGAACTAAGTTCAAGTGGTTCTAAAGAGTTTAGTAACCTAGATTAATCTTTTAAAATCAGTTTAATAGGATTAAATTGGTTGGAATAAAAGATTAAATTTGTTGTAAATCTATAAGGGACCTTTGGTCTAAGGCAAGTTCTGGCTAGGCTGGGGTTCTTAAGTTGACGGAAACGTAACACCCCTACCTGGGAACCTACCTGGAAAGGTGAATTAGATAGATTTTCAAGAAGCATGCTACGATTTGTTCAAAGACTTCGTTAAGGAGTTTAATGGATGATGATCAAAAGTTGTTCAACTATCCAAGGTAAAAGTTACTCTTGGAAAAACCTAAAAGTCACTTAGTTAAAATCCTTAGCCGTGTTTTTTCTAAATAAGCTAAATCCTAGGTTATAAAATACTCAGTGGGAGGAAGAGCCGTATCAGATATGTCTATGATTCCACTCACGTTTCTCCCTGTATGTTCACACCGTGAGATTCATGCTTGGCCTCGAGATGCCCAAGATGCATCCCCCTTCGGATGGTGTTTGCATGAGTCAATATCAAGGTGGATGGAGAGAGTGTTTATAGTAAGTGGGTGAAGGGTGTGTGTCAACACGTCCTATGATCTCTATCATTGGTTCACACCGTGAGATCATTCTGTACGCCCTCGTTTCGCCTTCGGAGCGGCCTTCTTCAGATGGGTTTTGTGCAGTTGGTCAATATCAAGGTGAACTCCATAAATGGATAGGGTCACTTTAGGTTTTGCCCCAATCGGATTTTTTCCCTTCGGATTGGCCTTTTGGGACGGACCTCTAGGGCTTAAAATGGCGGGTTACACTTACGGGATATTGTTAAGTAAGTTAATGATCTCTTGGCCAAATCAATGATGGCTAGTCGTTATAGGAGCAAGAGTTGTTCTAGTATTAATGATTGGTTGAGATCTTCTCAATTTAGAGTAGGGAAAACTGACCTCCCTTCAGCGACTTTTGTCCTAAACTTTTGAAGCGTCATTGTGAAACTAGATGTCACACGGGGTTTATGTTAGTTTCGCTAAAACTTATTGGATGTTGTTTTGTTTTACAACGAGTATTTGCTTAAAACCTAACGTAGGTCAATGTGTTTTTCTTTCTAGCAACTCGTTAGTATTTCCAATTAAAACTTTTAAAAATGACCGATTATTTACAATGCAAAGAATCGTGTGAAATGAATTTTGTGGCAAATGAACTCCATCCCACTACTCTCCAAAAGAGGAGACAAGAGAGTAAATATGATTTATTGGTCTTAGAGACATGTCTGGTAGAGAATGATGATTCTACCTGGATCCTCGATTTAAATGCTACCAATCATGTCAGTTCCTCTTACCAAGGATTCAGTTCTTGGCAAACGTTGCCACGGGGAGAGATGACTCTTCGAGTCGGTACTGGTGAGGTTGTTTCAGCTGTTGCTGTAGGCAGGCTAAAGTTATTTGTTGACAAGAAACATTATTTGTTACTGGATAATGTTTTTGTAGTTCCTCATATTAAGAGGAACTTAATCTCGATTTCTTGTCTCATTGAACAAGGCTATACCGTCTCCTTTTCTGAGAATAAAGTGTTTATTTTCAAGAATGGAATGGAGATTGGTTATGGTTCAATGGAAAATAACTTATATGTACTAAGGCCGTTAGTCATAAAAGCCTTGTTTAACACCTGTCTCTTATACACATCTAGATGTGTATAAGAGTTATCTGTTACTGGATAATGTTTTTGTAGTTCCTCATATTAAGAGGAACTTAATCTCGGTTTCTTGTCTCATTGAACAAGGCTATACCGTCTCCTTTTCTGAGAATAAAGTGTTTATTTTCAAGAATGGAATGGAGATTGGTTATGGTTCAATGGAAAATAACTTATATGTACTAAGGCCGTTAGTCATAAAAGCCTTGTTTAACACTGAAATGTTCAGTACGGCAACAACAGCTAAAAGACCAAAGGTTTCTCCAAAGGAAAACGTCCACCATCTTTGGCATCTAATGTTAGGTCACATCAACCTCAATAGGATTGAGAAGTTGGTGAAAAGTGGACTTCTAAAGAGTTTAAAAGAAAACTTCTTGTCGGTATGTGAATCATGCCTTGAAGGCAAGATGACCAAACGACCTTTTACTGGAAAAGGTTACAAAGACAGGGAAGCCTTGGAACTTATACATTCAGACCTCTGTGGTCCGATGAATGTTAGAGCTCGAGGTAGGTATGAATATTTCATCTCTTTTATAGATGATTATTCATGGTTTGGGTATCTCTTCCTAATGCAACGTAAGTCTGAAGCCCTTGACAAGTTCAAGGAGTATAAGACTGAAGTTGAAAACTTGTTAGGTAAGAAGATATAAACACTACAATATGATCGTGGTGGAGAGTATATGGACCTCCAATTCCAGAACTATATGATAGAACGTGGGATTGCGTCCCAACTCTCGGCCCCTGGTACACCCCAGCATAATGGTGTATCTGAAAGGAGAAACAGGACCTTGTTTGACATGGTTCAGTCTATGATGAGTTATGCTCATCTTCCAGACTCGTTTTGGGATTATGCAGTGTAGACTACATGTTATATCCTGAACAACGTTTCCTCGAAAAGTGTTTCTGAAACACCTTTTGAGTTATGGAGAGAATGTAAAGGTAGTTTACACCACTTCAGGATTTGGGGTTGTCCGGCACATGTGCTAATGACTAACCCAAAGAAGTTGGAACCACGTTCGAAGGTTTGCCTCTTTCTAGGCTATTCCAAGGAAACGAGAGGAGGATACTTCTATGATCCGAGTGAGAACAAAGTGTTTACTTCCATTAATGCTATCTTCTTGGAAGAAGATCACATGAGGGATCATAAGCCATGAAGTAAGCTCATTTTACGTGAGATCTCAAGTGACACTGAGACTGCTAAGGGTTCAACAAGAGTTGTTGAATAGACCGACAGATCAACAAGAGTTCTTGAGGTCGAAACGTCTAGTCAACCAGCTCAAGAGTTGAGACCGCCTCAACGTAGTGGGAGGGTTATGAACCCACCGGATCACTACATGGGTTTTATTGAAGCCCAAAATGTCATTACGAATGATGGGGTTGAGGATCCATTGTCTTTTAAGAAAGCAATAGAGGATGTTGACAAAGATGAATGGATTAAGGCCATGAACCAGGAAATTGAGTCTATGTAATTCAATAACATCTGGGAGCTTGTTGATCCACCTGATGGGGTCAAACCTATTGGGTGTAAGTGGATCTATAAGCAAAAGGGAGGTGTAGATGGAAAGGTGCAAACCTTTAAGGCTAGACTCGTGGCAAAGGGTTATACCCAGGTTAAGGGAGTTGACTATGAGGAAACTTTCTCACCTGTTGTCACGCTTAAGTCTATCCGGATTCTCCTGTCCATAACCACATTTTATGATTATGAAATATGGTAAATGGACATCCAAATTTCCTTTCTGAATGGTAATCTTGAGGAGACCATCTATATGACTCAACCAGAGGGGTTCCTAGTTCTAGATCAAGAACAAAGAGTTTGCAAGCTTAATAGGTCCATTTATGGGCTGAAACAAGCATCTAGATCCTAGAACATCAGATTTGACACTACTGTCAAATTGTTTGGCTTTGACCAAAACGTTGATGAGCCTTGTGTTTACAAGAAGATCATCAACAGCTCATTAGCTTTTCTGGTACTGTCTGTGGATGATATCCTACTCATTGGGAATGATGTAGGTTATCTGACTGACATTAAGGAGTGGCTAACTACCCAGTTCCAAATGAAAGTTTTGGGTCAGACACAGTATGTTCTTTGGATTCAGATTTTTCGGGATTGCAAGAATAAACGGTAGCCCTATCTCAGGCATCATACATTGATCAAATGTTGATTAGGTACAGAATGCAGGATTCCAAGAGGGGTTTATTACCCTTCAGGCATGGAATTATTCTGTCTAAGGATCAATGTCCTAAGACACCTCAAGAAGTTGAGGAGATGAGATGGATTCTCTATGCTTCTGCTGTAGGAAGCTTGATGTATGCAATGTTGTGTACTAGACTCGACATTTGCTATGCAGTAGGGATTTTCAGTCGGTATTAGTCCAATCCAAGATTTGATCAATGGACGGCGGTCAAGACGATTCTCAAGTATCTTCGGAGAACGAGGGACTACATGCTTGTTTATGGAGACAAGGATCTAATCCTTACAGGATACACGGACTCTGACTTTCAGATTAATCAAGATTCTCGCAAATCGACATCGGGATCAATGTTTACTCTGAATGGAGGGGCTGTAGTTTGGCGAAGCATCAAGCAAGGATGAATCACATACTCCACTATGGAAGCTGAATATGTAGCGGCTTGTGAAGCAGCTAAAGAGGCTGTTTGGCTGAGGAAGTTCCTTACAGATTTGGAAGTTGTTCCAAATATGGATTTGCCAATCACACTGTACTGTGATAACAACGAGGCTTTGGTAAATTCGAAGAAGCCTCGGAGTCATCGTCGAGGTAAGCACATAGAACGGAAATACCACCTGATCAGGGAGATTGTGCATCGCGGTGATGTGATAGTCAAGCAGATCTTGTGATAGTCAAGCTTTGCGATAAACGAAAATTCAACCACATGCAGTAATAGAAAACAACACCGCATACAGGCAAATGATCGAAGATGTAACGAGCAATGCAATTGCGGAGGACCTGAAGCATGTACAGCTGACCGTTGTGCATTACTGACGGGATTGGTTGCGTAACGGAAGGAATATTCACTCCACCATTTCAGGAACTACCTTTAGCAATAAAGTGGGGACCACAATGCAAAGATTCAAAGCTTCGCCTATAAATAGCTTTGCAATTTCATTGAAAAGGGATACGGGATACAGAGAAAAGTGCCTATACAGATCTGAAAGAGAGACTGGTTGAGCGACTAATCAGAGTACATCCGGGAAGAATTAAGAGACAAGGTTGAGAGGTGAGTCTCCGGGCAAAGAATCCTTTCGATCCTCGCCGTCGAAGCTTTGTACGAAGGTCACCTCTACTAGACGAGCAAGCCTGAGAGGGAAGCTCCTTCTATTCATCCAATTCACACGCCGGCAAGCAAAACCACCGTCCAGATCTGTGTCAAGACGTTGACACTCTTCTGTATTTGTTTCTATCTCTTTATCATCACTTGTATTCATCTCCTTAGTCTATCATTCACACCATGTATCAGATGCTTAATCTTAATATTGAATATTATGATCATGTCCATCATCAATTCTCTGTCTATTTTTGTTCATCCATAATTCATTTTCTCCATGATGTTTTATTAATCCCATAGGTAATTAGCAAGAATTAAGCAAGTAAATTAATTGGGTTAAGGAAATAATTAAGTTTAGTCAAGGCATGCTAGACGACATCTTCACCTGTGACAGCAGAAGTGAAGATGCTATTCCGCCTATCGAGAGAGGGTTGGAAGAATGTGTTAACTAAAGCGAGAAGTACTTCTAGAGATGGAAGCAACCTTGCGTTCACTACGTTCATTCCTGTTTCACCATAGAGATATGGAAACGCGGCCGATCACCAAGAGGTGTACGCCACGGGAAAGTGGAACCTTAGTTACATCTTTAACACAATTAACGAACTTGCGACGTTTGTAATAATTATTCTTTCTCCTTCTGATTTATCCATAAAGACTTGCCATCGCATACTACGATCCTTTGTATAAACTTCACAGTCAGTCTTGAACTCAGCATCATATATACCATGTATCTTGTATCTTGTATCACAGTAGCTTAAGTTTATCTTCATCGCAATTTAGTTTATTAACGCAACTTTATTTTACCGCAATTTTAAATTCGTGTACAAACCTAATTCTTATTAATTGTAAAAACCGATTGCATGTATCACAAAAGTAACACATTAACGAAAACAATTCATGTGTTCGACCTCGGATTACTCTAAGAAACTTGCGTTGGAATTATACTTGGTTTCAGCGCAAGGAAACTTGTGACAACACATTATTCCATAGCATACTACAAGCATATCATTAACAACGCATATATCTAGAAGTAGTATCGCATAAAATATGAATAAGCATTAACATAGCATAAGATTACATTTACCGTTACAAGTTTATGGCAACATGAGCTCCTAGCACATCATCATGCATGCACAGCATACGACCAATTTCAAGTCATCAATGACCATGCGTCCTGTCACAAGTTTTCTTGTGCTCACGCCACGTATAATGTGAACGCAAGTTTCTTTGGTGATCCGAGGTCGAACTCATGGACTTGTAGCTGGGTGAATGCAGTAATGTGCATGCAGCGGTTTGAATAAAAGAATGATGGTGGGGTTTCTACACTAACACTACTCTTACTCCTAGCTAACAAACAACGCAATGAGAATATGCATGAGAGGTAGAGACACAACAACGATTGATAGGAAGTAAATGAATGGAAAAATACATAAAATGCAGAGATGCCTTCATTGCAACACTTAAGAGTGATCGCAAGGGCAACCTTAGTCAACGCAAGCCATGCGATCATGCTACACACACTTGAGCCTAAGTCTAGGACGTATGCGGTGTATCTGCGATATTTTCGGGAAGCCTATGCCTACCTAAACCTCCATAATCCGCTCACGAGCTCTCACCGCATGAGCGTGCTAGTCGCATACCACCGTATCCTACTTCCTCGACGCATGCAATATCCTATCCGTAGGGTGCATACGCTGTGTGATGGCAAACGGAGCTTATTCCTAAGTCTTCATTCTTGCTTATGAAAACCTAATCTAGCTCTTCCGAGCATCGATTCTAACCTAGCTCTCTCGAGTCTGAGGTTCTTTCTTTAGTCTCTCTCCCGAGTAGCTCTAAAGGTGTGATGGACGCGTGCATAAGACAAGGTAACCACTGAACTTTGTTGACATAAGATTGTTCCTATCTCTAGTGAACAATAGCTTACATTGCTTAATGCGACCAACCACTTACCCTCCTGGGTAGTTTGTTGCTGACTTTACTCATAGATAAGCATTGCATTGGCCTATAGATAGACGTTGCTATAACTTCACACTAAGCAAATAAGGTTTACTCACACACTCACGCAATGCACACCTCTCGATGGTTTGCTACATGCTTCATATCCCTAATCCACATGACTAAGTATGCGATACTCAAGCAATCTCACTAAGTGATGCAATGAAGTTAAGGATGCTAAGTAAAGAAGATGGAGATGGAGTCGAAGGAGACACATAAATGCATTGAACACATCATGTATTAATTCCTTAATAACAAAATGTAATACAATACAACATAAGAAAAGAAGGGAAAATGAAATGACCTGCTGGAAGAAATGACTTGCTTCCAGCGGATGTGCGTCAAGGCTGCTTGTGGTGCCATGGATGGGTCGAAGGCTCCGGTCGTCACTCGGAATGGATGAAGGAGGTGAAGAACTCTCAAGCATATTCTCATGCATTTTTCTGGATCACAAGGATCCGCCCTAAGCGAACCTTGGGCAAAAACCCTGGACAATTAAATTTCTGCTCATCGGCTTCTTTATATAGAGCCTGGATTGCCGACAACATTAATGGACTGCTCTGATTCTGACATTCGGGGTGCATTTAGTCCTTTCTGAATCTCTGCTACTAACGGCATGGTAGGTGAGATGTCAACATCATCTTTTTGAGTTTCTCGAGAGATGCGTTGATGCGTTCATTCCACCAACCTTGCGTTGATCCCTTTATCTTGTGTTATCGTGTAGCCATAATCATTCAGTGACTGCATTCACTTAATACAGCAACTCTACATGATGACTACAATCGCTTGACGCGTGCAACTCCCATGCGATGGATGCATACGGTTGATTACCCCAACACCCATGCGTTGATTGAACGCGTTCGCCTTTATGATGAAGTGTTTTCTCTGCATGCGGTAGTCCGGATTCCACATTTGCGTCCAGTTCCTGCGTTAGCTACAAAAATAGAACAGTGAACGCATAATAACGCATAATAATGAATTAGCTGAGATTCTTAATGCTTAACACCGCAAGCTCAATTTCTTATGAATTCTGAACATAATTGCCGCATATTCTGCTTAACAGCCCTCATAATTATAAGTAAAAGGCCTAAGATGACATGCATTTCTACCTGTCATCAATAAGCACTCTAATTCATTAATTTTGGCTTAAAAGAAACATGCTGAAATAGAGTTTAATGGGTTTCAAGAACATACCTTGGCCAAACCATTGAAAACTTGATTTCTAGCTTCAAAATCCTCCAAAGCCTTTTGTAGACCACCATAAGATCTTCCCCACTATTTTCTTGGTGCTTTAGATTGAGTTGTCGAACTCAAAATAAGCTGGAATCAAAGGGAGTATGAAGATAGCTCACTGCAACAACCCAAAATGAAGAACATCTTCTTCATCCGAATTTACCAGAAAAATTCTATCAGTTCATCAATCTCAACTTCACTCCAATTTCTTCAATATATTGCAGACTATCATGCAAAGAGATTTGCTGCATGGAATGCACCTCATGCTTGGAGTAAATGAAGGAAGAAGTGGGTTCATTGTGAGCTATTTGAAGATGAGCATGAAAAATGTAATTTTCATTTTTGTGTAATTTTTTTATTTCCAAAAAGTATTTTGATTTTAAAATCATATTTTATTTCTAAAATCAAAATTTATTAATTTTAGAAATCAATTTCATAAATTAGTTTTCTAATAAAATTAATATATAATTATTTAAAAATTTTAAATAATTCTAATTAATTTAATATTCAATATTAAATTAATTTTACTTAAATTCATCTTCATATATTTAAATCATATTTAAATATATGTTCTCCAATTCTGTTTGATACTAATTTGAACATTTCAAATTAACTTATCACGCTACTCTAGAGCTAATCCATTTCCGAGCTAATAGGGGGACCTTGTGGACCTATAGATCATGGGCTCCAACAATCCGAGATTAATCGACCAAACTCATTAGACCGATCTAACCCTCATTATTTAACTAATGGGTCACTCCGCTAAAGCCCATAGTTGAATTCCCCTCACTGTAGATATATTATGTCTATTCGATATAACCATCATTAGTAAGTCAACCCGTCATAGGTTGGTCGTAATAACGGTTGGGTCAAATCTCTGTTTTACCTCCCAAAATTACATCTTATTCCTTAAGTCCCCACTGATCGCCTAATGAATAATTGTTTGTGATCCAATCAACAAAACCGAGTCCCTCCCAGGCCCCTTGTTCAAGACCCAGACACAACACTTAAGGGAACAACCACTCTACTATCCCTAAAAGCGGGTAGAAGTGAATTTCGTCTTGCACCCTATGTCCCCAACTATCTATCCGGTCTTACCCCTGAAATGAGAGGTTTATTGAGTCGGCACTGTTGAGCCAACCCTCACCTATGCAAATCTAAGGATAATTCTAAATAAATAGGAGTTCATAGTTATCTCAGGATTAATGTCAAGTTACCTAGGTCATCACTTTGAAATAGTCAATCTTAAACAATAAACAACGTTATAATGTAAGAGTGACTAATTTTGTGGTCCGATCTTGTACAAACCATTTTGCACAAGGACACCCCCACTTCTCATGTCCCAACATGAACGAATTAGGATCATTTCATTTGTAGCACTTTACAACTCATTATAACAACTGCAGAGTAGGTCACATCCAATAGTGTTACTAGAATAAGGTACCCAACCTTATTCATATACTATAGATCATTTTGACTATTTACTCGAACCTGATCCACCATTATGTCTCCACATAAAATTCAAGTACTCATCCAATAGTTAAGGGACTTTTAGGTTTATTGAATTTTTGTTTAAGCAAAACAACTATTCAATAACACCTTATTGAATTTTTAGAATAAGTTCCATTGTTTACATACCACGAGTTTTAGAACATAGAACCCAAGAAACTCCCACATGGACAAAATTCCAGTGGTAACTTATATATTCGATATGTAAGATTTAGTTTCTAAGTTTTATCAAGAAATACAATAAACTAGGGCATCCCATACCCATCTTTTACCATTCGGTATCTATTTATACCTGATATTTCTCCAACTTGCCCTAGGTTATCTGGTATTCCTTGTCCTACTAGGTAATTCTCAAACACTTTAGCCGAGAGAATTATTGTAAACATTGTTAGTATACATTAGGCTTTTGAATAACACTATATGGGGATGCATCTTTTTCTCATTTAATGGCCATGAAGCACACTTTCCTCCTACTACATTGAGGTACTCTCGACTCTTTGAGTAAGATGCATCTGATCTATCTCAACAACTTTTTGTTAACAGTCAGATCTAGAAATCTTTTAAACTTTCTATACTTTGATCTAGCCATTTAAATATCTGGATATTTGTAAATAACTTTTAACAATTTTATTGTTAACAGAGGTTGCTAGAACAAACATAAATTTTTTAAAATGAATATTTCATTTATCACAAAAATATATACAATTTGTTCTTTACAAGTTTAAAACAAGTAAAATAAAGTAGCAACTTCTCCCACTGGATGAGCTGAGCAAACGGTCCCATGGACAAGTTAGCCTGTCTACCTTTCTCTTCTATCTTTTCAGCAAGATATTGAGGGTAGTGTCTCCTCTAGTGCCCTTCTTCGTTGTAGTGGAAACATTTTCCTTTGCAGTGATATTTTTGCCTTTCTTTCCAGTAGGTATCTTCTTCCTTTTCCCTTTGTCTTTCTTCATAAGAATAGTCTTATTCTTTGAAGAGAAGGCAACATCAGGTTTGGAGGACGTTCCTTTCTTTTTGGCAGTAGTAACATTTACTTCTAACACCAGACACTTTGTTCCCAACAATGTCTGGTAAGCATGTAGCTCATTTAGTAGAGTAATCAAGTTGTATTCAATTTTATTCATCAATGAATTGGTACATAATTTCATAAAACTCTTTGGAAGAGATTTTAGAATAAAACCAACTTGAGTTTTCACTTCCATGACAGCACCGTTTACTTCTTCCACATTAAAGTGGACCATCATGTCCAGGATATGTTCGCGAGCATTGGTCCCAACTTTATGCGATTGTTGTAAACGTACTTGATGGCATCATACCTCAAGGTGAAGTATGGTTATCCAAACATCCCTCGTAGAGATTCGATAATCTCTTTGGCAGTACTTATATCTTCTTTGCCAACAAATCATATAAGCTGGCGTGGATAGAAACACGGGCTTTATCATTAGCCCTGACCCATCTGTCATATACATCTCGAACATTTTGGTTTGTTTTAGAGCTAGTAATGGGAGGACAATCGTTATTAGCAAAAGGCCGCTTACAGCTAACCAGTAGGCATAACATAAAAATCTCATGGTCCAAACTAACGGAAGAGTCCGCAGGATATGTTGACACATTTCCTTCACCCACTTACTAGGAACTACTTCCTCCGTTGACCTTGATATTGACTCATATAAAACACTTTCCGAAGGGAGGTCACTTCCAGGGTGAGACAAAGCGTTATATGAATCTCACGGTGTGAACTATGTGGAGATGTGGCAGTTGAAATCGTAAACTTAATTTCTGTTCGAACAACTTTTCCTTATTCATCCGAATCTAAATTTAAGCTAAAAAATACTTTCGAAAGGGATGTCACTTGCAGGGTGACACGAAGTACCACTTAAATCAAGACTGTGAACTCTTAGGGATGCAAGATCTAAGAATAACATACTGCTTATGTTATTAATATCCTGCTGAAGTTTTCTTATAATTTGATCATATAGAAGTTATTCACTATTATTGAAGTGTTCTAATTTTTGGGTAAAAATATCACCTATGATGTCTAGGTGATAAACGTTTTTATTACCTTACATCACTCACGAAGACTCATAAAACTGGTTACCAATGCTCAATTATTCGGCCATAATCCCCACGTAGGAGGTGTTCCGTAGACCGTCAACTTAAATACCCCCAACTTTCGACAGGATTATATACCGATTGAGTTTGTAACCCTAGTTTTACAAATTTAATGACCTATTTTAACTATTTAAAACAAGTGGTTAACCTATGTGAGCATGCAGCTGTTCTTCATTATGGATTTTTAATGTCTAACCCAATTTTATAACAGCTTATAAAACTTTAGACATGCTAAACATCCACAACATACAGACATTCAATATTTAATATAACCATTATATTAATTACAAGAAACCCTAACATGCATACTATATATTATAACAAATTATAACAAACTTTCAATCCATGTTGCATGCTTCCTATGGTGGCATTTGAAATCTAAATGGCATACTATATGCACATACAAGATTTATTTAATTGTAACATACACCCAATGCATAAATAATTAAACACAGACTGATATGGTTTTAGTTTTGGCAAAAACAAGCAAACAAAAGCCTAACTATTACAAAAACAGTTTCAACACCGCTTGATTCTCTCCAAAACTGCTTGAACTAGACTCGAACAGTCTGAATTAGATTAGTAGAGTCTGAACTGGACCAGCCAAAACGCATTTGAGGCTGAACCGGACCATACCTCAAGAGAACCGGCTGAACCGACTTCTCTTGCTCTCGCCCAAAATCTCGCAAAGTCTGAACGTTTAGCATCGACGAAAATCGTTATGCGTTTGCCTGATCATTTAATATTTGCTTGGTTTTTTAGTAACCAACACGTATCGGTTAGTAAAGCTACACGATCGTGTAGTTTTTCCTTCTATCGTATAGTGTCATCGTCTAGTGCCGAACGATGCTACACGATCGCTTAGTGTCTAACACTATTGCGCAGCTCCATCGTTTAGCATGGACATTTACTACACGATTGCTAATCTCTATTGTTTAGTGCAGCGTCTTGATCGTTTAGTGCACGCCCGAGTTATGTGATCGCCTAGTGCTATTGCATAGCTCTCGACGCATCACCCAGCTGCTGTGCATAGGTAAACGATCGCTTAATGCTATCATTTAGCATTTCAACGCATCGCTTAGTTGTTGCGCATAAGTAAACGATCGCTTAATGCTATCGCATAGCAACTCAACGCATCACTTAGCTCCCGATCAAAGGTAAATGATCGTCGTAAGCGATCGCTTAGTGCTATTGCGTAGCTCTTTGCCTCATCGCTTAGTTCCCACCCAAAGCTACACAATTGTGTAGTGCCATCGCTTAGGAACACAATGCATCGCTTACTTCCCAAGGTACACGATCGTCTAGCACACAACACCTAAATGATCAATGCCCGAAGATACACGATCGTTTTGCTTTTTCTTCACATCGTTTAAAGCATGAAGCTAAACGATCGCTTAGCTACTAAAGCTCAAAGACGATATGAACATAGGCTGAATGTTTGAATCAGCAACTCGGCCTCTTCACTTCTTTCTTCGAATTACAACTTAATTTCAACTCTAATGATTCCAAATAAATTAAAGACTCTTGGAAAGATATAAAAGATCATCAAGAAAGAGCCAATTAAAAATTTAAATGAGAATTAAAGAGAAATTAAAGGCCAAAACTCAGAAAACCATATCAGTACAACAGTTTCATATTTTCATATAAAATACCCACCAAACAAAAATTAATCCCTATTGAATGCTTATTTGATGTTTTGATACCAATTATTGGATCGATACCAGCACGCAATGGAAGGGAACAGGATCCATAAGCACTCTAATTCATTAATTTTGGCTGAAAAGAAATATGGTAAAATAGAGTTTAATGGGTTTTAAGAACATACCTTGGCCGAATCATTGAAATCTTGATTTCCAACAGCAAAATCCTCCAAATCTTTGTGCAAACCACCACAATATCTTCCCTACTATTCTCTTGGTACTCTAGATTGAGTTTTGTAACTCAAAATAAGCTGGAATCAAAGGGAATATGGAGATAGCTCACTGCAACAACCCAAAATGAAGAACATCTTTTTCATCTAAATTTTTCAGAAAAATTCTACCGGTTCATCAATCTCAACTTCACTCCAATCTCTTCAATATATTGCAGACTATCATGTAAAGAGATTTGTTGCATGGAATGCAACTCATGCTTGGAGTAAATAAAGGAATGAAAAATGTAATTTTCATTTTTGTGTAATTTTTCTAGTTCCAAAAACTATTTTGATTTTAAAATCATATTTTTTTTCTAAAATCAAAATTTATTAATTTTACAAATTCATTTCATAAATTAATTTTCTAATAAAATTAATAAATAATTATTTAAACAATTTAAATAATTCTAATTAATTTAATATCCAATATTAAATTAATTTCTACACAATTTCATCTTCATATATTTAAATCATATTGAAATATATTTTCTCCAATTTAATTTGATTCTAATTTGAACGTTTCAAATTAACTTACCACGCTACTTTAGAGCTATTCCGTTTTCGAGCTAGTAGGGGGACCTTGTGGACCTACAGATTATGGGCTCCAACGATCCGAAATTAATCGTCTAAACACATTAGACTGATCTAACCCCCATTCGTTAACTAATGGATCACTCCACTAAAAATGGCTAGGTCAAATCTCTGTTTTACCCCCGAAATTACCTCTAGTTCCTTAAGTTCTCATTGATCCCTTAATGAACAATTGTTTTGTGATCCAAACATAGAACCGAGTCCCTCTTGGGCCAATGAGAGGGCGAGGCCCCTTGTTCAAGATCCAGAATTAGCACTTAAGGGAACAACCTCTCTACTATCTTTAAAGTGTGTAGGAGTGAAATAGTCAGTCTTGAACAATAAGCAACGTTATAAAGTAAGAGTGACTCATTTTGTGGTCCGATCTTGTACAAACCCTTTTGCACAAGGACACCCCCACTTCTCATGTCCAACATGAACGAATTAGGATTCATTTGTAGCACTTTACAACTCCTTGTAACAACTACAGAGCAGGTTGCATTCAATAGTGTTACTAAAATAAGGTACCCAGCTTTATTCATATACTATAGATCATTTTGACTATTTACTCGAACCCGATCTACCTTTTTGTCTCCACATAAATTTCAAGTACTCATCTAATAGTCAAGGGACTTTAAAGTTTATTGGATTTCTATTCAAGCAATAGATCTATTCAATAACACATTTATTGAATTTTCAGAATAAGTTCCATTATTTACATACCACGAGTTTTAGGACATAAAACCCAACTGAAGCATGTTGGCCTACTCGATCGTTTAGTGCATGTGCCTACCATGCAACGAGTATCATATACTCAGCGATCGTTTACCCCCATCGTTTACACGATCGAGTAGCTAAGACAAACCGATCGAGTAAACTTATTACTCATTCGTTTAGCATCAACCATGCAATCATTTAGTAAATACTACACGATCGAGTAGAACTTTTTTCCTCCCTCATTTAGCCTGGGCTACACGATACGACCAACACTTGGTCTTCATCCTCAAGGTCAATAGTATCTCCATGTTTTGAAACTTCATCACGAACGACTCAAAACACACCAAACATTTTGAATACATACTCAATAGCAAGTTAATTATGCCAAAAATGCAGGGGCCTTTACAAATAATTTTGAAAGTAAAAGAAAGCATTAAAACAGAGGCTCTTACAAATTAATTTTGAAAGGTAAAAGAAAGCATTAACGGAGAAATTCATCTATTTACCTCGACCTCGGGGAAGGAGTGAATTTCTTCTTGTGTAGCTGTGTTCCAAACTCCCCAATCAGACAAACCCCCAAAATGGTAGGCATATTGAGTCGGCGATCTAGTCACTCTCACCCATACAAATCAAAGGACCGCCCTCATAGATAGGAGTTCACCACTCACTCAGGATTCAGGTCATGTTACCTATGGTCATCCTAGTGAAATGTAAGTCTCTATTATGAACTATGTTATATAATGACCCTAAAAATTTCGTGCTCCAGTCTTATACAAACTCCTTTATATGGAATATTGATAACGGGCAGAAATGCACGTTATTACAGTGCAAAGTTCTTGAACAATGTTGGCTTGCATTGATAAAATATGTTAGATTGCATCTAAAAGCATTAAGTCTATAACATTGCGGTCGCATGCGTTCATCACATAGGAACAATTGATTTTTGTATTTTTATGCAAAATATGCGTTGACGCAAGGCGAAAAGAGCGATCACGAGAAATCAATAGATGAGCGTAGCATTACCGCAAGGCTTTGCGGTGATTTGTGTTCGCAAACATCCACTCAAGAAGGATTACCGAATAGAGTCGGTGCATTTGGGTGAAAGGCATAATTAATCACGATGGGACAGAAAGCTAATGACGGTCGAATCTGAATTAAGTTGAAAGCTGCTAACGATAATAAGTACATTCAGCTTTTCGGTGACAAATATTCGACACATCAGTCAGGGAATTAAAGCCATCCCATCTGTGCAATCATAAGAGAGAAGCCGCCTCCACCCTGAAGATCTATAAATACCAAAGGCATCCTTCAGAAAAGGGGTTCCACCAGTTAACGAGTTCACCTGTTTACCGATTTAAGAGCTTTAGCCTTGTCCATAGTTTTCTTTTATTTTTAAGGCGGAGAAAGGGAAGAGTAGAGACGCCAGAAGATCGCACAGGGCAACTCGAGAGAGAACTCGGAGGCATAGAAGTAGAGAGCCAGTCGACCCTCGCGAGAGCGAGATTATCTTTTGAACACGAGTAGAAAAGATAGTGTAAAAGCATGGGAAGCAAGAGATTGCTACCAGGTTCTTTATTCTATTCTTGCATTGTTATTTTGTACTTCATCTTTATATTTATACAATGGAAGTTCTTATTCTACATCTGTTCACTCTCTTAGCACGCATGAGTAGCTAAACTTGTCAAATGGGTTGAGAAGAACTAAGCTAAAATGACCTAGGATGTTCATTGCTTGCGATTATCTTATGTTATGCTGTGCCAAACATCCCTTTAGAGCTACGAGAGAGAGAGTCGAAAGAAAAAACCTATGAGAGAGCTAGGTTAGAATCTAGACTCGAAAGAGCAAGATTAGAACTGCATAAACAAGATATAGGGACTTAGAGATAAGCTCTGTTTGCCAACATGCATCGCATAAAACCTAAAGATAGGTATGATATTATGTGGTAGCCTTATTTGTGTGTGTGTCATTTGGTCATCGCATAAATAAGAATAGAGGCTTATGTGTAGGTCCTATAAACTTATCGCATATATTGCATGCGTTCTAGTTTTAGAAGCCGTGGTGAGAGGTGGTTTACTGTTGTATGCATGTTGCATGATCGCATAGCATGAACACATCCTAGGAAGTGTTTGCCGAAACCTTTCTCAACCCGTTCACTGCTTACTCATCAAATCTTCCGTTTTATCAACTCTTTTCGAACTCCGCCGCATTTTTTTATTTTCATTACCGCAACAAACAATACCAAACAACTATTTAAGTTACTGGTTACCACAAATTTTTCCTAAAAATTACCACCGCAACCTGTTTTCTCAAGTCCCTGAGTTTGACCTTAGACTTACTAAGAAACTCAATGGGTTTACACTTGGATTCCACTAAGAAAACTTGAGTGCTCAATGCATTTTCATCATCGTATTTTATCCACAATTCCACATCTTAAAATAACGCATCATGTTTTTGGTTGCCGGGGACCTCGGCAAAATAGTGTGCTAATGGTAATTTTTCTGATTTCTTTGCAGACTCTCAATCTCTAGCGAATTACGACCCGAAGATTGAGAGAACGTTCAGACGAAGATTAAGAGACCACAAACAACAACAATCAGATAAAGAAGAGATGGCGGAGAAGCCTGGAAACGGAGCACCAAACGAAAACAACGTCATGGCGAATCCAATCCTACTGGCAAACGATCGCAATAGGCCCATTAGAAACTATGCATCACCAAACCTCTATGATTTCTCTCCAGGAATCATGAGGCCTACCCTCGATGGAAGCAGATTCGAAATAAAGCCGACGATGTTGTAGATGATCTAGACTACAGGACAATTCAGAGGATGGCGTGGCGAGGACTCGTACGCCCACCTCCGCAGCTTTATAGAAATCTTCAATACTTTTATGTTCCCGAAAATCTTTGCTGAAGAAGTTCTACTAACTTTGTTTCAATTCTCTCTTTATGATCAAGCAAGAAAACGGGCATATTCCCTTGAGCCGGGAGAGATCGCTTCATGGGAACAGGTCGTAGAGAAATTTATGAAGAAATATTTTCCGCCTACTGAGAATGCTAGACGAAGGAAACTCATAACTAATTTTGAACAAGACATGGACGAATCGCTCAGTGATGCCTGGGCGAGGTTTAAGAGGTGGGTCCTGGACTGTCCATACAACGAATTGCCAGACTGCCTTCAGATGAAAATCTTTTATCATGGTTTAAATCACACTTCGCAGACCGCTGCCAATGCGGCAGCCGCTGGTGGTCTGCTTGACAAAACATATGAAGAGGCTAAGAACATCTTGGATCGCATCTCCAAAAACCACGCAGATTGGAGAGAGAGTGATCAGAAACTGAAAATCAAGGATAACAACGCAAGTAATGGTGCTATTGCTTCACTACAAAATCAAATGACTGCAACGATGAACTTAATTCAGGGAATTGCAATTAGCAGCCCAACACCACAAAATGGGCAAGTCAACGCAATTAGTCAAAACACCGCAAGGTGTGTGACTTGTGGTGATGGGAACGCAATGGAAGAATGCCCACAGAATCCACAGTATATTTTCTTTGTGAAAAATAATCCATTTTCGAATACCTACAACCCCGGGTGGAGAAATCATCCCAATTTTGCATGGAAGAATCAATATCAGAATTTCCAATCCGTGGCGCAGAAAGAATGGCCACCTGGATTCTTCCTGCGCAATAACGATCAAACAAGCAATCAAGCCAGTAGCTTGCAAATGCTGCAATCTTCCTTCTTGTAAAGCCTATTGAAGCAGTATATAGAGAAAAATGAAACTGTGCTTCAAAGTCAGCCTATGTCCATCTGCAATCTAGAATTACAGATGGGCCAGATTACAAGTGAGCTGAAGAACAGACCGCAAGGGGGCTCTGCTGAGTTCAATAGAACTCCCACGCAATCTAGGGGGGATAAGGTAAAGAGCAATGTCAAGTTGTGACATTGTGGAGTGGAAAAACTGTGGAGGGAGAAAGGAAGGAGCCCAGCCGGAATACTCCAATTGCGTTGGAACCTGAAATTGCGGTGACACAAGAAGAAGAAGGAGAAAAAGAAGCAATAGAGCCAGAAGTTGCATCACCTCAAAGCCAACAGAGAAGGGGATCGTGAGAGTGTAGTTACCACCTTTCCCGCAGAGACTAAGAAAGAACAAGAATGAAGAGGTACAGTACCAACGCTTCTTGTCTATGTTAAAACAATTACATATTAATATTCCATTCAGTGAAGCGATTGAGGAGATTCATGCCTACGCGAAGTTTCTGAAGGAAATGGTAACCAAGAAGAGGAGAGCTGGTAAGTTTGCCACGGTGGCTTTAACACAGAGTTCGAAATCAATATTTCCACAAAAAATGAGCGATCCTGGGAGCTTTACTATACCTTGCTCCATAGGAGGACTGTACATCGGGCAAGCCTTGTG
>NC_052350.1:34489924-34515506 GCF_009727055.1 Benincasa hispida
ACCTTGGAGCCAGAATCAACTTGATGCTTCTGTCGACTTTAAGTAGCTGAATGTGGGGCAACTTGCACCCACGACCGTGACTCTCTAACTTGCAGATAGATCTCTTGGTGCATCCGGAGGGGAAGGTGAAAGACGTGCTGATCACCATCGACAAATTTATCCTACCAACCGACTTCATCATCTTAGATTACGAAGCCGACAAAGATGTGCCCATCATCTTGGGTGTGACCATTTTTATCAACAAATCGTGCCCAAGATTGATGTGCATAAAGGGAAGATCACTTTGAGCATAAATGGACAGAAGTGGAAGTTCACATCATCTGTGCCATGAAGTTTCTAACAAAGAAGATCTGCCTGACTCAGACGACGACTAGAATTTGATTGAAGAAGAAAAGCTTGATGAAGAGAACGAAGAAGAGATGCAATCGCATTCGTTTCTGCCTGTAATGCGATCATAAAAAAAAACAAACAAGGAAGTCAAATGGTCGCATCTCAAGAAGAAAGCCAACAAAAAGAAGAAAGAAAAATAATGCAACTATCCTTAGTAGAACCACCAACAATGGAATTAAAGACCCTATCGAACCACCTAAAATACGCATTGTTGGGGCAAAATGAGAAGCTGCCAGTAATAATTTCCTCCGAACTTAATGAAGACCAAGAGATGCGTTGATGAGCATTCTGAGGAAACATGTGCGAGCAATTGGCTGGACGCTCGCCGACATTCAAGGAATTAGCCCAGCGTATTGTATGCACCGAATTCGTCTTGAAGAAAACCACAAAGCAACGATCGAACATTAACGCAGTCTCAACCTGCGATGAAAGAGGTCATTACATATGAGATCATTAAATGGTTAGATGCGGGCATTATTTATTCGATAGCAGATAGCACATGGGTCAGTCCCGTGCAGTGTGTGCCTAAAAAGGGTGGAATGACGGTAGTCGAATCGAAAATAATGAGCTGATAGCACAAAGAACCGTCACCGGGTGGCGTGTTTGCATGGACTACTGCAAGCTGAATGCGGCCACGAAGAAAGATCATTTCCCCTATCGTTCATTTATCAAATGCTAGACCGTCAAGCAGGAAATGACTTCTACTACTTTCTGGATGGCTATGTCGGGTATAACCAGATTATGATTGCTCCAAAAGATCAAGACAAGACCACATTCACCTGCCCATATGGGACTTTTGCTTTTTGCCGCATGCCATTCGGCCTCTGCAATGCGCCGAGCACGTTCCAATGGTGCATGATGGCCATCTTTTCAAAACTATCTTAAGGACTCTATTGAAATTCTTCGTGGATGACTTCTCTGTTTATGGGCACATATACGAAGTTGGCTTGCCAACCTGGACAAGATACTAAAAAGATGCAAGGAGACGAATCTCGTTCTTAACTGGGAAAAATGCCATTTTATGGTAAATTAGGGCATCTGTTGGGGCACAACGTTTCTCGTGACGGGTTGGAGGTGGATAAAGCAAAAATAGAAGCAATTGAAAAAATCACTCCAAAGCGTTGAATTGCTGTACGAAGTTATATTGGGGCATGATCTCTAGGGGACAGAGAACCAAGTTGCGGATCACTTGTCTAGATTGGAAAACCCTAAGGTTGACCACAACGAGTCAGAGGTAAGTGCGGTGTTCCCAGATGAGCAGTTGTTTCATATTGAAGAATTGCCCTGGGATGCGGACATAGTCAACTATCTAGTTTGTGAGCAATTTCCAGAAGAATATACTGACCACCAGAAGAGGAGGTGATAACTGGCAGAAATACCAGTTATTATAAGCCTTTTATTTAGAATCATGAGGGCTAATAAGTAGAAAATGATGTGATAATACTTAGAATTTGCGAAAAATTGAGTTTTGCGTCAATTAGCACCTAAATCCTCACTGACCCCAATATTATGCGTTACTCCATGCCAAAATGTCTATTTTTTAGCTATCGCAGGAATCAAATGCATGCATTTAAAATAAGCCATCGCAGACAAACGCATGCGCTGAAGCCAGGCGATCGCAAAGACAGATGCATGAGCTAAGCGATCGCAGACAGTAATCACATGCGTCCAACGCATGGGAATTGCGGTGACCAAATGGAGATTGTGGCCATGGAGTGATAGCCATAATAGAAGATCGCACGATGGGTAGAACGCATTGATAACTTCAGCTAAATTAAGCTCGGACGCATACCTTGGGAGTATCAACAAGATAAGGTGATATGAAAATGCCCATACCACGACAAAAGTAGCAATGAGCCATACCGTCATCATAGTAGCTGTCGGCATCCAAACTCTATAAATAGCCATTGGGACCTTCATTTTACATCATACGAGCTTCTGCCACAAGGCAGAAGTTTGTGATCACAGATGAGAGCCTGAAAAAGATTTCCAGTGAGAATTCCTCATCTCCACAACCCAGACCGAGTGACGATCGGAGCATTCACTAGAGATAAAGCTCGAGAGAGACATCTCCACTATTCAACCATGGCACCACCGGCAGCCTTGACACAGATTCCTTCATCTCCCTTCTAATCTCTATATTGTATTACTCTTTAGCTTGAGATATTAAGATATTTTGTGATCAATGAAATCCTAATTCCTCTATTACCGTCTTCTTCATCATCTTCATTTCTATCATATTTTATCTTCAGTGTTTATTTATCAAAGTCAATCGCATGTTTAATCGTGTAGCCTAGAGATAGGATGGATGAAGCAACCCACCGAGAGGTGCGTTGTGCGAGTATAGTGAGTTAATCCTCTTTACTTGTTGAAAGGCTGTAGCAACGCTTGTCTATGGGATGTTGCATTTCTTGTCTATAAGTTAAATAGCCGTGTCTAACTACCTAAAAAGATAAGAGATCGAACGCACTAAGCAAGGTTCGCATTGTTCCTAGCGATAGGCACAATCTTATGCTCAACACAACCATGCACTATAGAGATATAGTCATGCGGCTGACCACCGAGAGGTGTGATGCGTTAGTGCAACGAGCTGGGATTACTCGAGCGATTTAAGATAGTAAACATCACTATTCGTTATTTGTTGTTGTGTTTCTACCTATTCTCATTGTAAACCTCCTAGTGCTCAATCTATTTAGTTAGGAGTAGGAGTAGTGTATAAGTCATTTAAACTTTCTTCGCTTTATTTTTTTATTCCTCGCCCTAAACGCATCACTTCGCAAATATTATTGAGTGACAAGTCCCCGTGTTCGACCTCGGATCACCCAAGAAAGTTTCGTTTGTGTTATACTTGGCGCAAGCGTAAGAAAACTTGTGATAGGAACGCGTGGTCATTGCATGCTAAGATTAACGCATCATCATTCAGATGCATGACCTCAGACACATAGGAGCAAACCCATCAGTTATGTCTAATACATGATTTCATGTTCAAACCCATCCGTCCTTAATAATTAAAACAAAAAAAAAAAAATTGTTCCTAAACTTTCCCAACAAGTTTTTTGCACCATTGTCGGGGACTTGGCAGCTAATGTTTTGTGAAGTTTGTGTTTTCGCAGGCACCCTTTCAATCTTAGGCGTATTGTAGATTGTGCGACCAAGTTGCAAACAATATTTGAATTATAGGCGATGCGTCGAAAGTCAAATATTGACCCCAAGATAGAAAGGCTATCTGTTGCATGAGCTGGAAGCAATCTTAGACGCATGTCAACCATCATGCGTCCAACAATTTTTGGAAGCTCTAATGGTCAGGGCGAACCTCCTTGACCCAAGCAGTTGAGAACCATCTCCTGCATGGGAGACTCCTTGTGGTGACAACACTCTAATTTCTCCAGGGACGTCTTCTACTCTATCTTTTACATTGCTTTTTTAGTTTAGTGTATTATTTTTATTTTGGATATGCGGCTGCTTCTTTGGTTGTAGTGCGTTTGCTTCTTGTAGGTGCGATAATAACTCTCCTCGGTGCACAGTTACAACAGAAGAATCCTCCACATCCTTCAACGCATGGCTTTAATCGCATGAACTCCAACACATTATCGCATGCATTCTTCTACTTAAGGTTCTTTTCTTGTTATCTTTTATGCATTATCCTTCTGGAATTCTCCTTGTCTGACTGCTGTTCTTTACGATGCGACTATAAGGGTACAAATAATTCATCGCGTCCCCTAATTAGTATCGCAAGGCACCTCTTACTTTTAATAGCATCTTCAAATTGTGAAAGTCTATAGTTTCATTATGTGCAAACCTTTGCTCAAGCATTTGTTATCACATGCCTATTGAGTTTGCTTCTAGCTTGCAGTGAGAATGCTGCCACCCTCTAAGTTTGGGGGGTGATAGAAGTCTCGGAGAATTGCATTCATAACGTTTCGGTCATTACCGTCTAAAAAGAGAGAGAGAGAGAGAGAGAACTTTTGAAAATAACAACTCCACTGCCAACGCAATGGGGAAACCCATGTTGACAAGAGTTGAGTTGTGAAAGGCACTTACTCGTAATTGGATGTTCGTATGACACCCATGGGGGCAAGCCAAAATGAAGGTAAGTCACCAGGATCAACGCATAAACGCAATTCTTCTGTCTGGCGCAAGCCAACTTAAGCAAGACATGAGTTGAGTTGAATATGGAATGCTACCGAAGTTGGATGCCTGCATGGCACACGTGGGGGTAAGCCAAAATGAAGAGCGTAACCAGGTTCAACACCGCGTTAGAATAAGTAAACGCATAAGCTTGAATTATTTTGAACAAACACATTCTCATGAGCTGAACGCAAAGTTGTGGAGAATGAATAAAAAGTTTTTGAGCAAAGGCTTATCGAATTTAACTTAGAAAAGATCTCTTTGGAGAAACAACCGAAGTAGAGGAGAGCACTGCGTCCATAGTTAGAGGCACGAGTAAATTATATTCTAAGAAGATGGTCATCACAAAGAGACGTCGGAAGGTGAATTAATAATTTCTTAAGAATAACGCATGCTTGAGACAAGCATGATTCTAAGTTTGGGGGAGTGATAACTGGCAGAAATACCAATTATTATAAGCCTTTTATTTAGAATCATGAGGGCTAATAAGTAGAAAATGACGTGATAATACTTAGAATTTGCGAAAAATTGAGTTTTGCGTCAATTAGCACCTAAATCCTCACTAACCCCAATATTATGCGATACTCAATGCCAAAATGTCTATTTTTGTAGCTATCGCAGGAATAAAACGCATGCGTTTGAAATAAGCCATCACAGACAAACGCATGCGCTGAAGCGAGGCGATTGCAAACGGTAATCACATACGTCCAACGCATGGGAATTGCGGTGACCGCAAAGAAGGATGCATCAACACACAATGCAGACGATAGTTCAAATTTGGGGGTTGTATTCCTCCTTAACTTTATTTCAAATTTTGCACTATCGCATCGCATTTTGATTTTAAAAGTTTTATCACCACATCCTCTTTGATTATCATAATCATTTAATATTGATAAATTTAGTGAGTCACCGCATGTTGTCTCTTTGCCAATTATGATTTCAAAGATGAAAAACATGATTCTATTTCTCATGTATATACTAGAGTCAACTTAATTCTAAGATAGTCACCTCATGAAATATTTCTAGAAGTTAGGGGTCTGTTAGCATTTTTTCAAACTTGCTTTACGAAGCTTTCTAAGAACATCGCATGACTTCTTTCAATCTTTTCGAAATAAGGACATTGCAGCATTTTAAATTTGGGGGTGAGGTAATTTATTTTCAAACTTGCTATTCTACCAAAAAAAAAGAAGAAAAAAAGGAAAATTTTGATTAACAACTCCACTGTCAATGCAATGGGGAAACCCATGTTGACAAGAGTTAAGTTGTGGCGGGCAATTACCCATAGTTGGATGTCCACATGACACACGTGGGGGCAAGCCAAAACGAAAGTAAGTCACCAGGATCAACGCATAAATAAAGGACCGCAACTCCGCTGCCAAGTAGGTATGAGTTTAGTCTGAGAAAGAGCGCATGAGCTTGGATGTCTGCATGACACACGTGGGGCAAGCCAAAACGAAGGCAAGGAACTTGGATCAGCGCAAAGTCAAAAAAAAATAATAATGTCAAGAAATATGCAAGGATAAAAATTATTTGACACCCCGGTGGAAAAGTTTTCTTTTTGAAATAAATCATGCGATGTCTCGGAATTTAGTAAAGTCCTTTTGAAGGTTAAACTTGGTCCCTAGATCCTAGAAATATTTTAAAGGGAGACTTGAATAAGACTTAAGGAAATTTTGGTGTATAGGATTTGAATGAAGTATCCTTGAGAAATCAAGGAAAAGAGAATTGCAGTCGACTTGATTTTTGTATTTTTATGCAGAATATGCGTTGACGCAAGGTGAAAAGAGCGATCAAAAGAAATCAACGGACGAGCGTAGCATTACCGCAAGGCTTTGCGATGATTTTTGTTCGTAAAAATATGCTCAAGATGGATTGCCGCATAGAGTCGGCGCAACTTGGTGGGTGCATCTGGGTGAAAGGCACAATTAATCACGATGGGACAAAAAGCTGACGACGGTCGAATCCGAATTAAGTTGACAACAGCTAACGATAACAAGTACATTCAGCTTTATGGTGACAAATATTTGGCGCATCAGTCAGGGAATTAAAGCCATCCCATCTGTGCAATCATAAGAGAGAAGCCGCCTTCACCCCGAAGCTCTATAAATACCAAAGGCATCCTTCAGAAAATGGGTTCCACCAGTTAACGAGTTCACCTGTTACCGATTTAAGAGCTTTAGCCTTGTCCATAGTTTTCTTTTATTTTTAAGTCGGAGCAATGGAAGAGTAGAGACGCCGGAAGATCTCTTAGGGCAACTCGAGAGAGAAACCAGAGACGTAGAAGTAGAAAGCGGGTTGACTCTCGCGAGAGTGAGATTATCTTTTGAACACGAGGTAGAAAAGACAGTGTAAAAGCCTGGGAAGCAAGAGATTGCTACTAGGCTCTTTATTCTATTCTTGAATTGTTATTTTGTACTTCATCTTTTAATTTATATAATGGAAGTTCTTATTCTACATCTGTTCATTCTCTTAGCACAATGAGTAGCTAAACTTGTCAAATGGGTTGAGAAGAAACTAAGATAACATGACCTAGGATGTTCATTACTTGCGATTATCTTGTGTTATGTTGTGCCAAACATCCCTTTATAGCTACTCGAGAGAGAGTCAAAAGAAAGAACCTAAGACTTGAGAGAGCTAGGTTAGAATCTTAGACTCAAGAGAGCAAGATTAGAACTGCATAAACAAAAGATAGGGACTTAGAGATAAGCTCTGTTTGCCAACCTGAATCGCATGCATTCTAGAGATAGGTATGATATTATATGGTCGCCTTATTTGTGTGTGTGTCATTTGGCCATTGCATAAATAAGAATAGAGGCTTAGTGTAGGTCCTCTCACTTGACCTAAAGCTAGTTGGGTGTACAATATAGTCAAAATACAAAGTATACAAATAATAAAACTAGGGCATAACACGCGCCCAGTACAAATCTCCCACTTGCCCTAGTCTAAACATGGCCCATCTGATAGACCCATACTCTACAGGTGACTTTCAAACACCTTAACCGTGAGGGCCTCTATAAGCCGATCAGCAACGTTGTGCTCCGAAACTATCTGCATGACAATCACGTCCCCTCGATGACAATCTCTCGGATGAGATGATACTTTCGCTCTATATGCTTCCTGCGTTTGTGACTCCTAGGCTCTCGCGAATTAGCCACAACACCACTATTATGACAATAAAGTGTGATGGGCTTTGACATGTCTGGAACAACTTTAAGATCAGTCAAGAATTTCTTGAGCCAAATAGCTTCCTTAGCAGCTTCACAAGCCGCTACATGAAGGAAATCAGACATGAGGATTTCCATGAGCAGTGAAAGGATCGTTCCAAATTCCATTCGATATTGAACATACACAATTACAGTACAAGAAACGAAAACTAACAGTTCATGCACAATATGAAATTACAGCATGCTTACAGATGATATGAAGGGATAAAGTATACATACCTTTGAAGACTCATTCTTCAAACTCCCTCATTCACAAACGCTTGTTCAGTCTCTAAGACAACAATACACGAACGCTCGAACACAACGACCGCAACACAACACGATCAACAACAACCACCACATGAATTGCGTGAACACACAACGAATGGCCTCTAAAACCTTAAACTCAATCGAGTTGAGTGAGGACACTACCACAATGGTTACCTTGGTATTCTTGGTGTGAGAATTCAGGAGTTGTGGGCTTTATATGGACTTGGTTAGAGGAAGAGATCGAGGAACAACAATCGTGTAGACAATTGAGCAAGTGGGAGAATAGAAGTATCTATCGTCTAGAGAATACTCAATCGTTTAGAATAAGGTAACCTATCGTATAGACAATGCCCTGCGATCGCTTAGCTAAGACTAGCTAAGTGAACTATTGTATAGTGACACTGCATGATCGTTTAGTCTCTCTATCAACTATCGTATAGTGAAACAATTTCACTTGATAGTCTTTCCACGAGTTTCTTTCCGAATTAAGTAACTCTATCTAAATATAGGAAAACATTTTTCCTTTTATCTCACGGTTACCATAAAACCACCAATAACCATCCACTCAATTAGTTATTAGAGAAAAAGGGATAACTATCAAATAATTAATATTATTATAAATAACTACGATAACCAACTTACCATATTATAGTTATAACCTATAGTTTTAATATTTCTTCTCATCAAACATATAAACAATAGTTCTTTTTATATTTTATGGTACTTAATGTAAATCATATTTACATTAATCCTCCACTTGATGTATCTCATACATCACACCAATTATATCATATATAATTGGATTTCTTCTTGTCAATTTGAACATTTCAAATCAACAACAAGAACTGATTCTCAACTTGAATTCTTTGAGCTACCAAGTGGACCTTATAGACTTTTAGCTTGAATTATTTGACTAAACTCTTTAGTCACGGGATCCATCATCCATTAACTGCTGGGAACTTCACTAAAGACCGACAACTACACTCTTCTCACTACAGATATATTTTATGTCTATCAACCAATCAACAATGCAATAACCCTTCACAGATCACTCGTAAGTACAGCTGAGCCAATCTATCGTTATGCGCCTATAGTTACATCTAACTCTTCAAGTACCACTGATCCATCTAATAAACATAAGTCATAGTCCTATAATGACTGAGTATTCTCTTCCAAAGAGAGGTTGTGGCCACTATGTTCAAAACCCAGAATTAGCCCTTAAAGGAACAATCTTTCTACTTATCCCTACTTCGAGGAAAGAGTGAATTCCACCTTATGTAACTGAGTTCCCAGCTCCCAAATCAGAAAAATCCCCAAAAAGGTAGGCTTGTTGAGTTGTCAATCTAGCCATTCTCACCCATACTAATCAAAGGACCGCCTTCAAAGGAAGGAGTTCCTAAAACACTCAGAATTGAGGTCATGCCACCTATAGTCGTTTAGGTGAGATGTAAGTGTCAAGTATCAACGATGTTATATAAAGAGACTATTCATCTCGTGGTCCGATCTTATACAAATTCTTCGTATAGGACACCTCCGTTCGCATATCTCTACATGAATGGTCAGGATCTACCATCTATAGTAGTTCACAACACTTGTAAACCTCTACAAAGTGATTCGTATCCGTAGTGTCACCAGGATAAGGTATCCCTTCTTAATCCTTATACTACATACCTTTTTAGGTTATCACTTAAGGCATGATCCACTTGTATGTATCATATACATGCTTAAGTTTACATACAATAACCATGGAGCTATGTTTATTGGATAGAAGTAAATACAAAATAAAATAACTCTTATTTTATTCATAACAATGTGTACATTTACAAACTACGAGACTCCGTGAGAATTAGGACACCAATCCCAACACTTCTTACTCAGGATCCATAGTGGAGTCAGCAATGCACCTTTGTTTGGTGCTTCTCCATACCATTTCCCTTGTGATAAGATTGAACACTGATTCTGATGTGAATTTCCGGGAATCCTTATCAGTCTTAAAATCACAGTTCGTGTATCCCATAAGGATCAAATCCTTAGAAGCATACAAGAGCATGTAGTCCCTTGTTCTCCGTAGATACTTGAGGTTGTTTTTAATGACAGTCCAATGATCTAATCCTAGGTTAGATTAATATCTACTGACTATCCCCATTGCATAGCAGATGTCAGGTCTCATACATAACATCACATACATTAGGCTGCCAACAACCGAAGCATAGGGGATCCGTCTCGTTTCTTTAACCTCTTGAGTTGTCTTAGGACACTGTTCCTTTAACAATATCAATCCATGCCTAAAATTCAATAAGCCCCTCTTGGAGTTTTGCATCGAATATTTGATAAGCATCATGTCAATATACCATGCTTAAGGCAGAGCTAGCATTTTTTTCATTCGATCTCTAAAGATCTGAATACCCAGGATAAACTGAGCTCCTAAATCTTTCATTTGAAATTGGGTCGCTATCCATTCTTAACTTTAGTCAGTAAACCTACATCATTCTAAATGAGTAGGGTATCATCTACATATAACACTAGTAAAACCACTGAACTATTGATGATTTTTTTGTATACACAAGGCTCATCAATATTTTGATCAAAGCCATAATATTTGATCGTAGTATCAAACCTTATGATCCAAGATCGAAAAGCTTGTTTCAGTTCATAAATGGACCGATTAAGCTTGCAGACCTTTCGCTCTTGACCTTTTATGATGAATCCCTCAGGTTTCTCCATGTAAATGGTCTTTTCAAGATTGCCATTCAGAAAGGCAGTCTTGACATCCATCTGCAAATCTTATAGTCATAATATGAGGAAATGGACAGGAGGATCCGAATAGACTTAAGCATGACAACAGGTGAGAAAGTCTCCTCATAGTCAACTCACTCAACACTTGAAGGTTTGCACCTTCCCATTAACAGCCCATTTCCTCTTGTAGATCCATTTACAACCTATAGGTTTATCCTCATCAGGTTGATCTATAAGATCCCATACAGAATTGAAGTACATAGACTCTATTTCGAGATCCATCGATTTGGTTTACACATCCTTGTCAATATCCTCCAATGCCTTATTGTAAGACAATGGATCCTTAACTTCACCATCAGCTACCATAGCCAGGATTTTTGTTAAACCCATATAGCAAACAGGTGGGTTTGCAATCCTACCACTACGTCGAGGTTCCCTCAACACTTGAGGTAGATTTGACCTACTGGATGATCCTACTTCAACAACTCATGTTGAAGTACTAGGTTCTTCAATAACTCTTGTTGAAGATTCAGTCATTTCTTTGGAAATGTCTTTCAACACAATCTTACTTGTTGGCATGTGCTCCCTTATGTGGTCTTTTTTAAGAAAAGTAGCATTTGTCGATACAAATACTTTGTTTTCTTTAGGATCAAAGAAGTAACCACCTCTCATTTTGTTGAGGTAGCCTACAAATAGGCACAATTTTGAACGTGGTTCCAATTTCTTAAGATTGGCCTCAAACACATATGCTATGAAACCCCAAATTCTGAAATGACATAAACTAGCTTTACGACCATTCCATAACTCCAAAGGTGTTCTAGCAACACTCTTATATGGAACACAGTTCAAGATGTACGTTGAAGTCTCTACTGTATAACCCCAAAACAAGTTATTGAAATCTCTACTGTATAACCCCAAAACAAGTTAGGTAAACAAAACGTAAGTCATCATAGACCGAACCATATCCAATAGGGTTTGATTTCTCCTTTCTAATACACCATTTTGTTGAGGTGTACCAGCTGCTGAGAGATGGGATACTATTCCATGTTCTATAAAATAGTTATGGAATGTTAAATCCATAAACTCTCTACCTCGATCAGATCAAAATGTTTAAATCGTTCCGTTTAATGCATTTTCAACTTTAGCCTTAAATTCTTTGAACTTTTCAAAAGATTCAGACCTACATTGCATTAAATAAATGTACCCATATCTTGAATAATCATCAGTAAAAATGATGAAAGATTCATAACCTCCCCTAGCTTTTACATTCATCAGACTATAGAGGTTTGAATGTATTAACTCTAAAGGTTCTTTGGCCCTGTGACCCCTTCCAGTAGTTTGTAAACAGTTTGTATAAATGCTTGTGTTGTTAATATATGATATTTACTTCACATCTTGTTTTTGCTCATTTGCTTGTTTTATTTGCTCTACAACAAACCAATAAACATAAAATGCTTAGTTATTTGTATGTGACTCATGCATGTATGTGGTGACATACAAGTGGATCATGTCTTCGGTGATAACCAAAATGGTTTGTAGTATATGGATATAGGAGGGAAACCTTATCCTGGTAACGCTACAGACGTGGCTCGCTTTGTGGAATGGTCACAAGTGTTGTGACTTGTCACAGATGATCTGATCCTGATCATTCGTGTTGGGGACATGCGAGTGGGGGTGTCCTATCAAAGAGTTTGTATAAGACCTGACCATGAAGTGTTAACGTCTCCTTATATAACACTGTTCATGATAGAGACTTCACTTCACTAGGATGACCATAGGTAACATGACCTCAATCCTGAGTGAGTTAGGAACTCCTGCCATTAAGGGCGGTCCTTTGATTTGTATGGGTGCGAGTGGCCAGGTCGCCGATTCAAACTTACCATTTTAGGGATTCGTTTGATTTGGGAGCTGGGAACTCAGCTACACAAGATGGAATTCACTTCGTCCCTGAGGCAGGGGTAAGTAGATAGCTAGCTCCCTTAAAGGCTGATTGTAGGGCTTGAACGATGTTGCACCACACACCTTCCATTGGCCCTAGAGGTGTTCACATATAGTTGGACTATGTTGTATTGTTCATTAGAGGAATCAATGGTACTTAAGAAGTGATATGTATCTACATGGGAAAAACGGTAAGTTGGCTCAACTATACTTACGAGCATCCATGAAGGCTCATCGTACTCATGATTGGTTATATCTGATAGACATAGAAATATATTTGTGGTAAGAAGAGTTCAGCTGTTGGTCTTTAGTGAAATGTCTGACAGTTAACGGATGGTGGATCTCGTGGCTAATTCACGGACCATTGGTGCTTCGAGCCATAGGTTCATTAGGTCTCCTGGGTAGCTTGGATAAAGTCGAGAACCAGTGTTTGAGATAATTTGAAATGTTCAAATTGACAAGAGGAAGTTCGATTATATATGATATAATTGGACTGGTTAATTATATATTATGTAATTGGCTAAATGTATGAGATACATTATTTTGGAGGAAATTAGATATAAATATGATTTATATCTTGTAGAGGAAAAAATACTATAGTAGATATGTGATATCAAACTATAGGTTAAAAATATAATATGATTATATTTATTAATATTTTAGTTGGTTAATTATGTGAAAATTAACCTAAAAATCACATTTGGACGTGAGTTAGTGGGAAAGAGTCGGTTATTGTAACTGATTAAATTAAAATGAAAATAGTTTTCATTTTAAATGAGTCGTTCGGAAAAGAAAGAGAGTGTGCATTGGTGATAAGTGAACGATCACTTAAACGAATTGAGAGCCTATACGATAGTCCCTCTCCGCCAAAACGATCGTCCACCTCGCGCCTAAACGATCGCACACTTGTTCCTACACGATTGGATAGCTTCTCTAATTGATCGTATAGTGTGCCAATTTTACTAAACGATTCTATACCTTTTTCTAAATGATCGTTCAGTAAAACCTATACGATCGTGTAGCTTCTCCTAAACGATAAGCATTTTGCTATGCGATAGCGCTTTTTCTCTCCCACTTGCTTATCGCCTACACGATCCGTGCTTCCTCCTTCCTCTACCAAATTCACCAAAGACCACGATTTGGGTTCTCACTCCAAGAATACCACGGGGCTCTTTTCTGGTGGTGTCGTCACCACGGTGTCATGTTCGTGCGGTTGTTCGTGCTACTTGTAGTTGATGCTACTGCTGGGCGTTGGTTGATCAGGTGGAGGGTTCTGTTGCATTGAGTTCCAAGGATTGAAGAATGTTTCAGTTGGTATGGCACTTTCTCCCTTGTTATACCTTGTTCATAGCATGCTGTTAATTAAGATTTGTTTGCATAACTGTGCATTTGAATGTATATTGTTGTATTTCGGTCACTATGAGATCGGAGCGATTCGAACGCTCTCATGGAACTCTTTGGTAAAAGATCCTTCAATTGGTATCAGAGCCAGGTTCTGATACTCCGATTTCATCTGTTGCAACGAAATGACATTTATGTCCATGTTCGGTGCATTTCTTCACTGTTTATTGTTAATTTGCTGTGGATGTGCGAGATTAATGGAATTGTTCGAGATGATTAGCTTGGGTTTGATTTAGATCCTTTTATATTTGCGATTATTTGTAAAGGCCCCTTCATTTTTGGGCATTAATAATTGTTATCGAGTCTGTATTCAATGTTTGTTTGAAGTTTTGAGTTGTTCGAACAAGAAGATCTGGGCAAGCGTTGTGGTTCTTCGAAGAAGGAGGCGACCTAGGGTTAATCGCATCGTGTAGAAGATGTGGTACACGATCGCTATTGATCGCATCGTAATGACGATGGAGTACGCGATCGCTGTTGAACGCATCGGTGAAACGAAGGGGTATGCGATCAAGAGTTGATCGTATTCGTTTTGACGCTTGGGTACGCGATCGCTGAGTATCGCGTCATGTAGATGATAGGACGATGAGATGCTTCATCGCTTGGTAACTAACTAAACGATCGCTTAGTAACGCACGGTAAATCGTTTACATGTCATACGCTAAGCGATCGCATAGACGGTCAAGCTTCCTAGCCTCGTCGATGTCGTGTAGATGATGAGATGCTTGCGTTTAACGCACGTGCGCACTGGACGATCGTTTAGGTCAACAAGCTTCATCGCTTAGTAACTGACTAAACGATCACTTAGTAATGCATGGTAATCATTTACCTGTCGTCACACTAAATGATCGCATGGACGATCAGGCTTCACAGCCTCGTCGTCGTCTAGCCGATCGTTTATTATGCTTCTATCATCTAGTGTGCGTTGAATGATTGTTCTACCTAAGGCGTTAACTACACGATGAAGACCTCCTTGCGGTTCAAGACCCGGTTTGCTGATGAAAAATGTAATAGATAGGGTTATTTCATTCCGGTTTTTGTAAAGGCTCATCTCGGTCATTAATACTCTATTTATACATTGCGATGTATGTTTTTTATATGTCATATGGTATGTGCACATATAATAAATCCCACCTTAGGTTATGCAATGGTCATGCATCATCTCTTTATTGTAATATGTTATATATTTAGAGAAGCATGATTTTAATTATGTAAGAGCATGCTCATGTATCATATAATATAAGAGTTAATATTTATGCATGCATAAAAAGCATTGACATGCATCATCTTTATATTATAATTGTTATAGTATAAGGGTGAATGATAGCATGTTTGCTTGGTTGTTACGCGTTATATAAAAGTTATATATAGTAATGACCGGAAATTGCATGAAACACATAGGTTACTTTATAAATGTTATAAACCACGTTGTGCGCAATGGTTTTAGTTGTTTCTTTTTAAAAGTTAAAGAGAAATTTGGGGCATAAATGCTTCACTTAAACCTTTCACGTTCTCCTAAATAGTCCACACCATGAGATTCTACCCTCGGCCTTGTGGCACATTGGCGTGTCCCCTAATGGATGGTGTTTGGGTAGGTCAATATCAAGGTGGATGAAGAAAGTGTTTCATAGTAATGGGAGCGGGAAGTGCGACAGCATATCCCTTGATCTCCATCGTTAGGTTAAATAAGTTACTGCGCATCGCCTCGAGGCACCTTGGGAGTGTCCCCCTAAAGGATGACAGTTTTTATACGTTTCTTATTGATATCCTATGAAGCCAAGGATAAGGTAACTTTAGTTCTCTTTTTTCTAATCTGCTTCTTCCCTACGGTGGGCTCATTAGGGCAGGACTCTGGCATCGAAAGCGAGAGGTTACACTTACACAAAATAGTTAAAGGTTAACGATTATGGACCAAAAAAATGGTGGCTGTTAGGTTCAGTTCCAAGAGTTGGTTCTACCTAATGGTTGAGAATGTCTCATCCCAGCGAAGGGGAAACTGATCATCCCACCAGTGACATTTGTCCTGTCTCCCTGGGGCATCATTGCAAAATAGAAGTCTATAACTTAGAGTACTTGAAACTATTTTGAAAAACTGATTGGCATAAAAGTAGTTTAGCAAAAACTAATAAAGTTTTTTTCGTATTTTCAGTAACTTTTTCAAAATGGCAATAGCCACGTTGGCATTACTTAGCATCGAAAAACTTACTGGCAATAATTTCGCAACTTGGAAACACATGATCATGACGATCCTGATCATCGAGGATCTCATGTTCGCTCTCACAGAGGCTTGTCCTCCTATTCTAGCTTCTAATGCTGCTCGAAATATTCGAGAGGTATACGAGCGGTGGACAAGGGCGAATGAGAAGGTCCGAACCTACATCTTGGGAAGTCTTTCTGAAGTCTTGGCCAAGAAACATGAGCCCATGGTCTCAGCACGTGACATCATGAAGTCCTTATGGGGGATGTTTGGACAACCGTCTGAACAACTTATGCATGAGGCTCTTAAATACATATTCAAATCCAAAATGGAAGAAGGCACCTCTGTTCGTGAACATGTGCTAAACATGATGGTCCACTTTAATGTGGTAGATTTGAATGGGTCTACCATCGATGAGGGCAGCCAAGTTAGCATAATCCTGCATTCTTTGCTGGAGAGCTTCCTGCACTTTGTTAGTAATCTGATTCTTAACAAAGTGAAATATAACCTTATAACTCTCCTCAATGAGTTGCAGACATACCAATCTTTACTGAAAAGTAAGGAGAGGCTGAAGGGTGAGGCAAATATTGCTTCATCCTCTAGGATGTTCCATAGAGGTTCAACCTCATGAACGAAGTTTGCACCTTCTACTTCTAACTCTGCAAAGGGGAAGAAGAAGAAGGATAGTAAGGGAAAAGGGAAGCCACCTGCTAACCCACCGCCTGTTGCCCCAAGGAGGCGTCCACAGGTTGCTAAGGGAAAGTGTTTCCATTGCAACCAAGGGGGACACTGGAAGAGGAACTATCCTCAATATCTGAAAGAGAAGAAAGCTGCCAAGGCTAAGGCTAAGGGTGATAAAGGTAAATGTGATTTACTAGTACTTGAAACTTATTTAGTGGAGAATGATGATTCTGCCTGGATAATTGATTCAAGTGCCACTAACCATGTTTGTTCTTCTTTTTAGGGGATTAGATCTTATAAATAGTTGAAGGCTGGTGAGATGACGATGCGAGTAGGCACCGGGCACGTCGTCTCAGCTATGGCAGTGGGAGTACTCCAGTTAGCTTTACATAATAGGTTTCTTGTTTTACATGATGTATATATTGTTCTCGAACTAAAAAGGAACCTCATTTTCTGTAAAATGTTTATTGCAATGTAAATATACTATCTCGTATAATGTGGATAAAGCATTTATTCATAAAGATGGTGTTTTTATTTGCACAGCAAATCTAGAATCGAATTTATATGTGCTAAGGCCGTTAGCCATTAATTCCCTCCATAATACTGAATTGTTCATAACTGTTGTAATTCATCAAAACTTCGACGAATTTCTCCAAAAGAAAATGCCCAACTTTGGCATCTATGTTTATGGCACGTCAATCTCAATAGGATTGAGAGATTGGTGAAGAATGGACTTTTAAGTGACTTAGAAGAAAATTCTTTACCAGTGTGCGAATCTTGCCTTGAGGGTAAGATGACTAAACGATCTTTTACTGGAAAAGGTTATAGATCCAAGGAGCCTCTTGAGTTAGTACATTTTGACCTTTGTGGTTCTATGAATGTGCGAGCCGGAGGTGGCTATGAGTATTTTATCAGTTTTACTGATGATTACTCCAGGTACGGGTAGGTTTATCTTATGCAACAGAAGTCTGAATCCTTTGAAAAGATCAAAGAGTTCAAGACTGAAGTTGAAAACGCATTAGATAGATGGATTAAAACACTTCGATCGAATCGAGGTGGAGAGTTTTTGGACTCGACATTCCAGGACTATTTGATAGAACATGAAATCGTTTCCCAATTCTCAACGCCGGGTACACCTCAGCAAAATGGTGCAGCGGAGAGGAGAAATAGGACCTTGTTAGTCATGGTTCGCTCGATAATGAGTTACGCTTCCTTACCGGACTCGTTTTGGGGTTTCACAATGGAGACTGCAGTATACATACTCAACTGTGTTCCCTCCAAGTGTGTTGCAAGAACACCTCTGGAGTTGTGGAACAGACTTAAAGCTAGTTTACGTCACTTCCACATTTGAGGTTGCCCTGCACATGTGCTTGAGGCTAATCCGAAGAAGTTGGAACCACGGTTGAGGTTATGCCTCTTTGTAGGCTACCCCAAAGGTACTCTAGGGGGTTATTTTTATGATCTAATGGAAAATAGGGGTGCTGTTGCAAATTCAAGAGAACGAAGAAGCCATAAGCGCGGCAAGCATATTGAGCGCAAATACCATCTTATCCAGGAGATTGTATATCGTGGAGATGTTATAGTGACCCAGATATCTTCTGAGCAAAAAAATTGCTGATCCTTTTACGAAGGTCCTCATGGCTAAACTGTTTGAAGGTCACCTATAGAGTCTAGGTCTACGAAGTTGTAAACTAGGACAAGTGGGAGAACTTTTGGGTATATGCCCTAGTTTATTTTATTCATACGTTTATTGTAGTCATATGTTTCTCACTTAAATTCAACATTGTGATACTCCACTAGGAGTTTTAGTCCAAGTGGGAGTTTGTTGGATTTTATGTCTTAAAACTCGTAGTTTGTAAATTGATAGACATATTCTGTTTTGTTTTTCGATAAAATTGTTATTGAAATTGTAATCATGAATCCAATAAACTAAGGTCATGAGGCTATTTAATGTAGACTTGAACTTTATGTGATGACATAAAACATGGATCAAGTTTGAGTATATAACCTAAAATGGTCTGTAGTATAGGGATAAGGTTGGGCGCCTTGTCCTGGGGGACACTATGGATGCGGCCCACTTTGTAGTTATTACAAATGATGTGATCCTGAATCGTTCATATAGAGATATGTGAGTGGGGGCATCCTGTGCAATGAGTTTGTATAAGACTGAACCATGACTTAGTCACTTTTGCTTTATAACACCGTTTATTGTATAAAACTGACTAATTCAAATTTGAAATCCTGAGCTACTCCTGTTTATTCGGGATTATCCTTAGAGCTGCTCTCACCCATAATCGAGTAATTACAACCTAATTTCAACTCTAATGACTCCAAAAAATTTACAGACCCTTTTCCACACATTAATGCTCATAAACATGTGAGCAATTACAAATTTTCACAAGAAATTTAAAGAAAAATAATGCCAAAATCATAATAAATCCACTTTAGTGAACATTTCATTCAACATTTGAATAGAAAAGAAAAACCTATCCACCAAAAGCAATTGGGCTTATTTGAGCGTAATTTATTGTATTCATACGTTTATTGTACTCATATGTTTCTCACATAAATTCAACATTGTGATACTCCACCAGGATTTTTAGTTCAAGTGGAAGTTTGTTGGATTTTATGTCCTAAAACTCGTAACTTGTAAATTGATAAACATATTCTATTTTGTTTTTCGATAAAATTGTTACTAAAATTGTAATCTTGAATCCAATAAACTAAGGTCCTGAGACTATTTAATGTAGACTTGAACTTTATGTGATGACATAAAACATGGATCAAGTTTGAGTATATAGCCTAAAATGGTTTATAGTATAGGGATAAGGTTGGGCACCTTGTTCTGGGGGACACTATGGATGCGGCCCACTTTGTAGTTAATACAAACGATGTGATCTTGAATCGTTCATATAATCTATTTGAGTGGAGGCATCCTATGCAATGAGTTTGTATAAGACTGGACCATGACTTAGTCACTTTTTCTTTATAACACCGTTTACTATATAAAACTGACTAATTCAAGTTTGATGACCTGGGTAACTCGATCTCAATCCTGAGCTAACTATGAACTCCTGTTTATTCAGGATTATCCTTAGATCTGCATGTGTGAGAGTAGCTTAATAGCATTGGCTCAATAAGCCTCCCATTTCAAGGGTAAGACTGGGTAAATAGCTGGGGACAGAGGGTGCAAGACGGACTTCACTCCTACCCGTCTCTAATGGTAGTAGATAGGTTGTTCCCTTAAGTGCTAACTCGCAATAAGAACAAAGGACCCCACCCTCTCACTAGGCTGAGAGGAACTGGATTTGTTGGTTGAACCACAAATCAATTGTTCTTTAGAGGTTGAGTGGGACTAAAGGAACAAGAAGTGTTCTCGGGAGTAAAACGGTTTGACCTAGCCAAGACCACAAACAACCTGTGAAAGATTGACTAACTGGTTATGATTATATCAGATGGATAGAAATATATCTACAGTAAGTGGAGTGCAACTACGGGACTTTAGTGGAATGATCCATTAGTTAACAAATGTTGATTAATTAGGTTAAAGAGTTTTACCGGTAAATCTCGGATTGTTGGAGCCCATGATCTGTAGGTCCATTAGGTTCCCCTGCTAGCTCATATGGATTAAACTTAGAACAGTATGTTGGATTAATTTGAATTGTTCGAATTAGGAAAAGTGATTAAAACCGACAAGTATATGCGATATCGCTATCGGTTTTTTGTATGGTGTTGTATATTCAAATGTGATTTCAATTTTGAAAATATGAATGCGGATTCATGTTCGGGAGGTCAAAATTAGTCAAGAGGGTCAAAACTGTAAACAGTCAAAAGGTTGACTTTTTTCGCTAAAATTCAAAGTTTGACTTTGACCAAATAGAAAAAGACCATTTTGCCCTTGGCTAAGAGTTAGTGGAATTATCCAACATTTTTGTTGGATAATCCCACTAACTTAAATGGACTATGTGTAAACATTATAGAATAACACATAGCCCACTTTGATTTACTGCTTTGTGAGGTGTTAATTTTTGGTGAGTTTTTACATGCATTAGATGAATGTAATTGTTTTATAAAAAGGAAGTTTTATAAAACAAATTTTTTCTTCTTTTCTCCTTTAAGCAAGTTGAATTTTTATAATTTTGGTTTCCAAAATTCTCACCAAAAATTCCGTTTTTCTCACATTAACTTTGAACCACCACTTCTTCCCATTTGCATTCCTTCATTCACCAGGTCCCTCAATGTCACACCCCCTCCCTAGCCTTAGCCCCCAAGACTTGGAAGGGAGCATGAGGTTACACTAGTAGTATTTCAAGATAATATTCCAATTTAACATTTTCCCCCTTATCTATTAAGACTTTAACATGTTTACAATAATCTATCTAATTTTCATACATATAGTTCAATTTCCTATATTCTTTTATCACATGATCAGAGCCGTGCCCTGAGAATTTACCAAGTCCTGGTGTTTTAGTGGTTTGTAGACTCCTTTCTGAATGCTCCGCTTTGCCACCTGGGGGGGGATATAAGAAAACATTTGGAAGAGTGTGAGCTACTAAGCCTAGCGAGTGGTGCTTTTAAAATAATAATCACTTTGCAAAACATATTTTTGGGAAATCAATCACATAATCATAATTCCAGTATAATTTATGCATGATCATGTGTACATTTATTCAATCATCATCCTCCAGTTCCATGCTACTCTTATCCTGTAAGGGGATGTGATGGCAGCCGTTACCGACTTACTTGCCAGCACTTACTGCCTAACTTACCTATATAACTTACTTAAAACCTTGTTATGCAATTACTGCCTAACTTACAATAATCTATGACTTGAACCTCACAAGCTCTATGCATTGTTGTCCTTGGTTTCAATGCTTAACTCCTTTTAACCACTACCAACTTAGCCTCATCTCATGTGTCAATGTTTCCTAACACCAAATGCATGGTTTCTTTTGACTTCATACTTAGCCAAAATTTACTAGTTAAGGCTCAACTCAAAGCTACTCAACGAAAATTTATTTATACACTTAGAATTTTTCCTTTTTCTTCAACATAGAATTTATCTTACACTTTGTTAATTTTCTTAACTACCTGCTTAAGTACGGAGATTGAGATCCGGGTTTCACAATCAAAATCTCATGAATACAAAAGAAAAATAGAAATAGACTCTTAACTCGAGTTAAATGCTTACTTCTAGCCTCGAATCATCCTTAGAAGCAAGAAGATTAAGCTTAATGATGAAAAAGAATGGAAGAGAATAAGTGTTTAAAGTGAAGAGGAGATGAATAGAGGAGTCAAAATGGAAAACTGGTGTGATCAACAAGAAAAATGATTCTTTTATTAAACCAAAGAGATGTGGTGGCACTAGGGTGCAGCATTCTGGTGCCGGAGGGCCGAGAACCCCTATTGTCAAAGCGCAGCGCTACGCATAGCGTTTCGACGCATGTGTGACTTCTGTCAAATGTCCTAGTGTCACGATTCCATAAAACATTGAACACCTTTAATAATATGACATTCTTCAATTTTTATCACGCATTCGCATTGTCACCCTAACGTAAAAATAAATTATCAAAATTAGATGTCAATTTTTATTATGTTATAATGTAGACTTTGTATTTTATAAAAAAAGGGGTATTTTATTAGTTTATCGGTTTATTGATGCAAAAAAAAAAGTCATTAAATCTTAACTCTAATTTCTACAATAGGGACTAAATTATTAAAAATTTGAAAGTACAAGGACTAAAGTGTTACATCTTAAATTTTAGGTACTAAATTGTTACAAAACTGAAAGTTCGAGGACTAAATCATCAAAATCAAAATTTTATAGACAAAATTGTTTCTTTTCGGGATGTTTTGGGACTAAAAGCGATTTTTAACCTTTAATATATATACACAAGGACTAATTTTTTGATTTCATAAATATATTGTCAAAAGGACATTCTTACATCCTAACAAAACGTTTTTGTAACCAACTACTAGAAAATTGAAGATTATTTTGTTTACATTTGTTACTTATGTAATCCCTATTTAAAGAATAAACCAACATCGTCATTTGGTTGAACCTACAAGTTGGCAAAATATGGACCATACCATTCAAATGTGTTCTTGCTAAGTTAGATTCTAACGAGATAAACATATGCAACAAATAGTGTAACGACCTTATCGTAAAAATAGCTATTTGAATATATAAATATTCTTACCTTTTGAATTTTATCTTATCACAAGGGACTCACGTTTTAAGTTTTGTAATAGAGTTTAGTATCAACGATGACCATGTTAAAGGTAATCACGTCGGGTTTTTTTGGGATTCTCTTGGTTAACTTCGACATGATTGAAATAGCAAATGCAGCTGATCACATTGGTTATGATCCAATAAAAGGCGATGTTAGTCCTGGATGTAGTGTAAAGCATCCTGAACTGTGTATATTAACTTCTGCAAATCCATATAATAGAGGTTGCAGTGCAATCAATCGCTGTAAGGGAGGAAATGATTTATAGATGGTCAAGAAGAAATTTCTTTTGAAGGGGATGTATCCACTATCCTAGCAAAGAGCGATAATGCAGAAAACCATCTTGATTGAATAATTGATGTGATTCATTATTCATTTATATATTTGACGAATATTCTATATCACTTATTATTTGTTGGATCATCGAATTTTCGCCAGCTTCATTTGTGTGCATTTGTTGTAATTACATATGAACGAATAAATATCTTTACTTTTTGAAAAATATATTTAGTTTTCTTCCATAGATGGATATAAATATTTAGTAATTAGAGAGAGAGCGAGCGGCATAAACTACACGAAGAAGAAGATGAACAACGGTCTATTATTTTTTTTCCTTTTTTTATATGCTTTTCGAAGAGATAATGACTTATGTTTATACACACACATAAATATATTTTATTTTTACCAAACCCTAATTCCATATATTTTATATATATATTCCTTTCCTTTTCCGGGTAAATATATACATTTAATCCTCTCCTTTCATCAAATCGAACTTAAATGTCTTAGATCACCTCAAATCAACCAATTCCAACAATAAATTTAATCTAAAATTCCATAACTAACTCAACTCCAAATTAATTCTTCCAAACCAATATATTTCCAAATTTACACATACCACAAAGATCTAAGTTGAATTATTTTAACATAATAATTCAATTTTACATCCCAAAAAAATTAAGATGCCTCAAGTAAGTAAGCTAATAAACTCAAATTGAATTAACCCAACATAATAATTCAATTTTGGACTATAAATGTACCACAAATAATTCAATAATTCATAGTGATTATTTTAAATTTACCTAGAAATTTTAGACGTCACAACACAAGAAGGCATAGCAGCACTACGATGTTTTATATATTTTCACCCTCGCACGCGAGTGGAATCATCTGATGAGCATAACAATTAGCACGACAACGATGATCGCTTACGCTAGGACAAGAGCGTAGCTACGCTCTCCTTAGCATTGCAATGCTCGACTGTTGTCTATATATATTTTATGACTTTTAGGTTAAAGACATCATGATTTCCAGCCTATTCATCTGTTTTTCCCTACCTAACTTTTCCCATTCTCAATCATCGCCTTTTTAATTTTCATATATTTCATTGAAGACTCTTGTCGCTAATGAGTGGCTAAGGTAATTTGTTCTTGAGGATAGGATTTTTTAGACAATTGTTCTTGAAAACTTTTATTTTCTGGGAACTAATTGTTGTAAACTCTCTTGATGTTTTGATTATATTCACATTGAAGCATTTCGACAGGCTTGATAATTCTTGATAAATGATTCTTTTTATGTAATGTTCATTTATCATTTGCATAAATGATGAATTTAGTAACATGATTAGGAAGTGAGTTCTTAATTAGAGGGAATCCTTGAACTTTGACATTTGTGAACTAATTAACTCAAAGAGATAAATCGCATGTTCAATTTGGTTTTTCTAGTCTATCATTTATTAGTAATAATCCCTAATGAACTTAATGTAAATTAGGATAGTTTTCTAGGCTTCTTTGGTTCAAAATAATATTGAAGAATTTAGTTCAAATTAGATTCAATCTAGTTTGATAATTACAGATGTTTAGTGATTAGTTTCATTAAACAATTGAGCATTTATTTGCAAGTGCCATTGATTTCTAGTATTTAATGAGCGAAAAATATGTAGAATCTGCTCTTATCGCCGAGTAATTTTCCTGATTTATTTTTTAAAGAAACATCTCATTGTTCACTTTATTTCCATGAAATTGACCTTCCGTTTTATTATTATTTTCTTGAATGATCAACTATAACCACCCCCCCTCCCGGAATTTCCATAACGAAAAGTGGGGTCCACCAAGCCAAGAGTCAAACTTTCACCTATAAATACCCACATAGACTTCAGTGGAAAAATATATTTGATTACGGGATAATTGACGCTAGATTTTATGAGAAGAGGCTGAGCTGAGTGCTGATCGGAAAAATCCGGAAAGAGAAGAGACAAGGCCGAGAGGAGAGTCTCAGCGCTACTTCTACCAGATCCCGCCGCGAAGCTCTATACTCAGATCACTCAAGATCCCCTCACTGCTACTGGTTGAGCAAGCTTGAGAGGGAAGCTCATCCTTCCGCACGATCCATCCACCACCGGCAAGCAAACA
>NC_052350.1:34516900-34533638 GCF_009727055.1 Benincasa hispida
CCCCATCCCAATCAACGCCAAGATATTGGCGTTTATTTGTATTTGTTTCTAACTCTATTCATCATTGTATTTCATCTTCTTAATCTATTCATTTACAAATCATGTATCAGATGCTGAATAGAAATATCGAATGTCTCGATCGTTTCCATTCCCACTTTTCTGTCTATTTCCGTTCTTCCGTTAATCGTTTTCTTCATGAAGTCTTCTTAATCCCTTGGTAATTAATATGGATTAAACGAGTTTCTTAATATGTGCTAAAAAGATAAATGCATTTAGCTAAGGCATGCTAGACGACATCTTCATCTGTGAGAGCAGAAGTGAAGATGTCATTCTGATCTATCGAGAGAAGGTTAGAAGAATGCATTAACTAGAGTGAGTAGTACTTCCAGACATGGAAGCAATCTTGCGTTCATTACGTTCATCCCTGTTTCACCACAGAAATGTGGGAACGCGGTAGATCACTGAGAGGTGTACGCTAAGGGAAAAGTGGAACTGCGATTATATCATTAACGCAATTGAGGAACTTGTGCTGTTTATATTAGTTATCTTTCTTTTCTGCTTCACACATAAGACTTGCCACCACATTACACGATCTTTGTATAATCTTCACAGTCAGCCTTAACCTCTATATCTTGTATCATGAAACCTGTATCTTGTATCATCATAGCTTAGGTTTATTTTATTGTACTTTATTTTATTATCGCAATTTTACTGCTTTACTTTACTTCATCGCATGTTTATATACTTGTACACAACTCTTTTATAAAAATTGAAAACCCCTGGTCGCATGTATCACAAACATAACGTAATAACCTCAAACAGTCCCTGTGTTCAACCCCGGATCACACCGAGAAACTTGCAGTGGAATTATACTTGGTTCCAACGCGAGGAAACTTGTGACAATGCAAGTATACTACAAGGTTCTCATAATTAACGCTTATCTAGAAGTAGTATCGCATGGACTTGTCTCTTACATAATATATCGCTATGCGTATGCCTAAGATAGAAACATTCAGCCATATTATATCAATATCGCGTTACAAGTTTATGATGCCGTTGTCGAGGATTGGTTAACGATTAGTGTTGAATATTTTTGTGATATATGCAAGACAGATCTCTTTGTACTGACTGTTCAATGTGGAGAGCAGTGTGACAGCTTATGAGTGTTGGAGTGAATTCTAAGCGGACCCAGAGATCAAGTGTATTATTCGCGCAAGGGTTCATCAGAGCCGAATTAATTGGTGAAGAAGCATGGCTAATGAGAATGTGGCACCTGCAGGAAACCAAAGGGAAAATTTGCCAGCGTAAGATCTAGTTTTTCTTGCTGCTGACCATAATATCCTTATGAGGGATTATGCGGTGCCAAATTTTTATAATTTCTCACCAGGAATTTCAAGACCCATGGTTGAGGGGAATGTAAGCTTTGAGATAAAACCTATAAAAAAAATGGACCTTTATTAGTTTATCAGTTTATTAATGCAAAAAAAATCATTAAATCTTAACACTAATTTCTACAGTAGGGACTAAATTGTTAAAAATTTGAAAGTACAAGGACTAAATAGTTACATCTTAAATTTTAGGTACTAAATTGTTACCAAACTGAAAGTTCGAGTACTAGACATCGAAATCATAATTTTATAGACCAAATTGTTACTTTTCGAGATGTTTTGGGACTAAAAGCGATTTTTAACTATTAATTTATATACATAAGGACTAAAATTGGATCATGGCCTAATTACTCTTTTAACATCTCTAGTTTCATGTTTTATTTCCAGAAATACATTATGTAATTTTTTGATTTCATGAATATATTGTCAAAAGGACATACTTACATCCTAACAAAATGTTTTTGTAACCAACTACTAGAAAATTGAAGATTATTTTGTTTTCATTCGTTACTTATGTAATCCCTATTTAAAGAATAAACCAACATCGTTCATTGGTTGAACCTACAAGTTGGCAAAATATGGACCATACCATTCAAATGTGTTCTTGCTAAGTCAGATTTTAACGAGATAAACATATTCAACAAATATTGTAACCACCTTATATTAAAAATAGCTATTTGAATATATAAATATTATTATCTTTTGAATTCCATCTTATCACAAGGTACTCACGTTTTAAGTTTTGTAATAGAGTTTGTTATCAACGATGACCACGTTAAAGGTAATCACGTCGATTTTTCTTTGGATTCTCTTGGTTAACCGCGACATGATTGAGATAGCAAATGCAGCTGATCACATTGGTTATGATCCTATAAAAGGTGATGTTAGTCCTGGATGTAGCGTAAAGAATCCTGAACTGTATATATTAACTCCTACAATCTATATAATAGAGGTTGCAATGCAATCAATCGCTGCAGGGGAGGAAATGATATTATAGATGGTTAAGAAGAAATTGCTTTTCAAAGGGATGCATCCGACAAAGAGCCCTAATGTAGAACACCATCTTGATTGAATAATTGATGTGATTCATTATTCATTTATATATTTGTACGAATATTCTATATCACTTATTATTTGTTGGATCATCGAATTTTCGCCAACTTCTTTTGTGTGCCATTTGTTGTAATTACACATGAACGAATAAATATCTTTACTTTTTGAAAAATATACTGTCAATTTTCTTCCATAGGTGGATATAAATATTTAGTAATTAGAGAGAGAGCGGGCGGCGTAAACTACACGAAGAAGAGGATGAACAATGGTCTATTATTGTTTTTTCCTTTTTCTAGATGCTTCTCGAAGAGATAATGACTTATGTTTATACACACGCATAAATATTTTTATTTTTCACCAAACCCTAATTCCATATATTTTATATATATATTCCTTTCCTTTTCTTTGTAAATATATACATTTAATCCTCTCCTTCCATCATATCGAACTTAAATGTCTCAGATCACCTCAAATCAACCAAATCCAACAATAAATTTAATCTTAAATTCTATAACTAACTCTGAATTAATTCTTCCAAACCAAAATATTTAAAAATTTAAAATTTCACAAACCACAAAGATCTAAGTTGAATTATTTTAACATAATAATTAAATTTTACATCCAAAAAAAATTAAGATGCCTCAAGTAATTAAGCTAATAAACTCAAATTGAATTAACTCAACATAATAATTCAATTTTGGACTAAAAAATATAAAATGTACCATAAATAATTCATAGTGATTATTTTAAATTTATCTGGATATTTTGGACGTCACAACACAAGAAAGTATAGCAGTGGTACGATGTTTGATATATTTTCACCCTCGCGCACGAGTGGAATCATCTAATGAGCATAACAATTAACACGATAACGATGAGCGCTTACGCTAGGACAAGAGCGTAGCTACGCTCTCCTTAGCATTGCAACGCTTGGCTGATATCTATAACTATTTTAGGACTTTTAGGTCAAAGACATCATGATTTTCAGCCTGTTCATCTGTTTTTCCCTACCTTACTTTTCCCTCTCTCAATCATCACCTTTTTAATTTTCATATATTTCATTGAAGATTCTTGTCCCTAATGAGTGGCTAAGGTAATTTGTACTTGAGGATAGGAGTTTTTTAGACAATTGTTCTTGAAAAATTTTATTTTCTGGGATGTAATTGTTGTAAACTCTCTTGAAATTTTGATTATATTTACATTGAAGCATTTTGACAGGCTTGATAATTCTTGATAAATGATTCTTTGTATGCAATGTTCATTTTCATAAATGATGAATTTAGTAGCATGATTAGGGAGTTAGTGCTTAATTAGAGGCAATCCTTGAACTTTGACATTCGTGAACTAATTAACTCAAAGAGATAAATCACCTATTCGATTTGGGTTTTCTAGTCTATCATTTATCAGTAATAATATAAAGCATGCTCTTGTAGAAAACAAGTGAGTTTCAAGATATACCTCTTGTAGAACTACTTCAAAGCTCCATCTCTAGCTGCTATCGTCTCCAAATCTTGTTGCAGACCACCTCAAGATCTTTCCCACTATTCTCTTGGTGCTCTAGATTGAGTTGTGGGACTCAAAAACAAGCTTGAATCAAGGGATGAAGAAGAAAAGCTCACAGCAGCAACCTTGGTAATGTACCCTTTCTTCAATTTGAATTTTCTCTAAAATTCTCTATAGATTTCATACCCAATTTTCACTCCAATCTCTTTATTATATTGCAGATCAACATGCAAAGGAGAGAGTTTCATGAGTTGCAGCTCATGCTTGGAGAAGACAAGGCAAAGAGAATGTTATTTGTGTGAGCTACTTAGGTGATGGATAATGGAAAACAACATTTTCTATTTTAGTGTTTTGTTTTTTTTTTTCTCTTTTTCAATTTTACGTCCAAAAATCAAAATTTGATTTAAAATTCATTTTGATTTTAAAACTGAANAAACTTAATTAATTTAATATCAAATATTAAATTAAATTTTACATAAATCCATCTTTATATATTTAAATCATATTTAAATATATAAATTCTCCGATTCTGTTTAATTCTCAAATTAAACACGTAATTATATCTCATATAAGTACTAATTTCCTTAATTCTAATTTGAACATTTCAAATTAACTTACAATGCTATTCTAGAGCTAGTCCGTTACGAACTTATAGGGGGACCTCGCAGACCTACAAACCATGGGTTCTAACGATCCGAGATTAATTGGATAAACTCATTAGACAAGATTAATCCCCATTTGTTAACTAATGGGTCACTCCACTAAAGCCCATAGTTGAACTCCCTTCACTGTAGATAGATTATGTTCACATGATTTAACAATAATCAGCAAGTCAACCCTTCACAGGTTGTTCCTAATAATGATTGGGTCAAATATCTATTTTACCCCCTAGATTACGTCTTATTCCTGAAGTCCCTACTAATCCTCTAATGAACAATTGGTTTGTGATCCAATCACTAAACCAAACTCTCTCAGCCCAGTGAGAGGGTGGGGCCCCTTGTTCAAGACCTGGATTCAGTACGTAACAGAACAACTTTTCTCCTATCCCTAAATCGGGTAGGTGTGAACTCCGGCTTGCACCCTATGTCCACAACTATCTATCTGGTCTTACCCCTGAAATGGGAGTCTTATTGAGCCGGCACTGTTGTGCGAACCCTCAGTTATGCAAATCTAAGTGCGATCCCGAATATATAGGAGTTCATAGTTAGCGCAGGATTAAGATCAAGTTACCTAGGTCATCTAGGTGAAATAGTCAGTCTTATATAGTAAACAACATTATAAAGTAAGAGTGACTTATTTCTTGGTCTTGATATTATACAAACTCATTGCATAGGATGCCCCCACTCCTCATGTCATAACATGTACAAATTAGTATCACATTATATGTAGCACTTTACAACTCTTTGTAACAACTACAGAGTAGGCCGCATCCAATGGTGTTACCAGAATAAGGTACCCAACCTTATTCATGTATGATAACTGGCAGAAATGCACAGTTGATTTTTGTATTTTTATGCAGAATATGCGATGACACAAGGCAGAAATTGTGATCATAGAAAATCATTGGTCGAGTGTAGCATTACCACAAGGCTTTGCGGTGATCGTGATCGTAAACATTTGCTCAAGAAGGATTGCCGTAACATGGTGGGCGCATCTGGGTCAAAGGCATGATTAATCACGATGGGACAGAAAGCTGATGACAGTCAAATCCAAATTAAGTTAACAGCCGCTAACGATAACAAGTACATTCAGCTTTTTGGTGACAAATATTCGGCGCATCAGTCAAAGAATTAAAGTCGTCCCATCTATGCAATCATGAGAGAGAAGCCGCCGTTCACCTTGGATGTTCTATAAATACCAAAGGCATCCTTCAGAAAAGGGGTTCCACCAGTTCACGAGTTCACAAGTCTGTTCATAGTTTAGCCTTATTCTTAGATTTTCTTTTATTTTAAGGTGGATGAGAGAGAAGAAGGTTGTGCCGATAGATCATTCCGGTAAGCTTGGGAGAACACCGGAAGCTTCAAGAATAGAGAGAGGGTCGACGCCTGTGGAAGCAGGAATATCTTTTGAACCGAATAGAGATTGACAGTGTAAAGGCCTCGGTCAGCAAGGAATTGCTACCAGGCTCTCTATACCTTCATCTTCCATTGTTATTTTGTACTCAATTAATTTATCAAAATGGAATTTACTTCTCTATATTTGTTCACTCTCTATTATTTATGCATGAGTAGCTAAATCAGTTGCATGGGTTAAGAAACATTTAGCTAGCACAACTTGGGAATCTTCATTCTATGTGATTATCTTGTATTATGTATGCTTCATTCATCCATTAGAGATACTCGGGAGGGTAGTCTAAGGACAGGATCGAGGTTGGGAAGGTCAAGTTAGAATCTAGGCTTAGGAGAGTCAGATTAGAATGCATAATCAAGAGATAGGAGCTTAGGAATAAGCACTATTTGCTATTAACGCATCGCATGCATCTAGAGATAGGATATGATTGTCTGCGGTCACCTTGCCTTTATGCATTTTGCATCATCATATAGGAAAAGAGTAGAGACTTAGGGATAAGCTCTATGGACACTTTTGCATTCAACACATGCATCCTAGACTTAGTAGCATTGCATTTGCGTTGGAAAATGACTTGTTGTGCATGGTTGTAGCATGATCGCATAGTCTGACGCATTCCCATGTAATGCTAGCTAAAGATCTTCTCAACCCGTTCATCTACATACTCAGTGCATTTATCACACAAATGACTTTTCTCAAATTCGCTGCATTTGTTTATTTTTCATTAACGTAATCAACAACAAACCAACAATTAATTGAGTTACCGGTTACCGCAAAATTTTCCTAAAAATTACCAACGCAACCTATTTTCCAAAGTCCCTGAGTTTGACCCTTGGCTTACCAGGAAACTCAGTGGGGTTACACTTGGATTCTGCTGAGGAAACTTGAGTGCTCAACACAATCTTATCATCGCATATCATCCATAATTCCACATCATAAAATAACGCATAAATGTACCATAGATCATTTTGACTATTTACTCGAACCTGATCCACTCTTATGTCTCTACATAAAGTTCAAGTACTCATACAATTGTCATGGGTCTTAGTTTATTGGATTTAGACTTTCATACAATTTATGAAATAAATAATAAGTTTATTGATTATAGACAATGTTTATCATTTTACAAACTTCGAGTTTTAGGACATAAAATGTCACACCCCGTTCCAGATTTCCCTTCTAACCTAGAACGAAGCATGAAGATGTTAAACATCACTTCTCTCTATGACATCTAACATCCCAATTCTTAACATATCCTGTACTCAAGATCAAACCCAGACTTCCAAACCCATTTCCAAAAATAATCTATGTTCAATGACAGAGTTTAGGAATTTAATTCAGTTTAAATCATGATACTGTTTAAAGAGATTTACAGACCAACAGTAAGGATTATTTTGAACAAAACCTCCCATGACATGTAAATCACAAGTTTTAGCTGTTCTGGAATACTCTCAAATACATGCACAAACAGTACAACAGATTTTTAACAACACTAGTGGCGTTTGACGGCTCAGCAGGCACCAAGAACTTGTCGCTACCTGCGGGTGGGGAAAAACATAAAACATGGAAAGCATGAGCTAAAGCCCAGTGAATGGTAGTTTAATATAAACATAAGTTATCGCTTTCTAAATCATCAATAAAGTTTATCAAATCATTCAGTAAACCATTAAACAAAGTATAAAAGATTCAACAACATCTCAAACATGTGCTAGTAAAAAAAAGTGGCATGATCAACTCTCATAAGCACATTATAAAGCATTCAGTCGTTATCAGAAAACCATACCGACTCTGTACCCAAATACTCGTTTATAAAGGTGGGTTACTCTGGACAAGGAATGCCCCCGTGGTATAAACCAAATCACAAGGTCATACGTGCACGTAGAGCTGCCTCAAGACTAAGCATAAATACACACCACAGGCCCAGGTTACTCTGGACTCCCCAGTATACTTTGGCCACATCTGACCTCGGTGGTAGCCCCCTAATAGCCTGGGTGGCGCTACTGGCGCAGGATCCTCTAGACTTCCCGATATACTCTGGCCACATCTGACCTCGATAGCCCCCTGATCGCCTGAGTGATGCTACTGAAACACCTTCAAGTAGCACGGGAAAATAACCATCTCTCGGGTACAAGAATTAGTAGTTTGAAACCACTTTCACAAACATTCAACATTTTTAAATTCAACATCAAGAGGTTTTCATATAAAACCATACAAGTCACAATTGTGTAAACTTTGGTTCCAAACTACATTTTGATAAATTAAACATTTTTGAAATATCAGTCAAGCAAAACAGATCATGCCATCACATTTCATAAATCATAACATACTATAATATATAATTAGTTTCTATATCAAAATATTCGAAAGTAAACCACTCACTGTTAATCAGCTCCTCCTCATAATTTCGGTTTCTCCATCTCCTGTTTATCCTGAAATTATATTGATAATCCTTTAGTTATCCTCAACGTAACCATAATCCAATTATTTGAAAATTAATCTTCAAGTATAATCAATTTCACTTAAAATTTTTCCAAATCCTTAATTTGATTCAAGGTAAAGTTTGATTTGTAATTTGGTCTTTCAATTGCTCTAAAATTAACTCAAGACCTTAAAATTAATCTTCAATAAAAACTAATTCTATTCCAATTTTCCTTAATTTTTCTCAAAAACCTTATTAGGGTTTACTTTAAATTAACCCCTCAATCAACTTCAAAGTTGACTTAAGATCCCAATTTCTTCACATTCAAGGCTTAAGGTATCATAACAATACCAATTAGATCCTTAATTATGCTTGAGAAAACCTTAATTAACCTAAAATTGATTTTCCAGCTTTTAATGACGGACAATAGATGATAGACAGAAGTCAAACAGGAAAGTCAACCCTTTCTTCAACCTCTAGCCCAAAAATTTCCAGATTTGACCTCTGTTTTTCCGGTGAGCATTTCAGACATAAATTCATCATTTTTCGACCATTTAAAACTTAATTAGCCTATACAAACCTTTTACCGATCCTCTTAATTAACTTACCTCAAAGTTTGGACGTCCGAATTATCCTAGAACTCCCGGAATCGACCAAACTCTCGACGGTACCCCTGTTTTTCCGGCGAGAAAAAGCTGAATTTTCAGAACTCAAAATCCGAAATTTTAGCCAATAAAGATCAAATTAAAGACCATAGAACTCTAGAAGGACCTTGTAAGTAACTTATCTTTAATGTTGGAGCTTCAACATATCCTTTAACTCCACGAATTTGCTAAAAACCAGAGCATCCTCTGTTTTTCACGATAACTCTAGCGCCACTATTTTTCTTTGTTTTCCTTACTTCTTCGGCCAAATTTCTTCAAATAAAGCCTCCTACGAGCTTCTTCTTTACTTCCTCTTTAATGTTATTTCATTTTTCCCAATTTCCCTTCACAAGAACGGCCGTAATTCGAAAACAACTTTTTTCTCTACTTCGGTCGGCCAAACTCAAAAAAAAAAAAAAATCAAAATTCCCTTTTTCTCTTCGTTTTCCAGCTTCAATTTCTTGTTTAACACATGCTCAGATGATTAATCCTTAACCTCAAAGCCATCCAATGAGAAATTTCAATAGAAAGCACCTCAATTTTTCCAAAATCTCTCAAAATCTCTTTTTTCCTCTTCCTCTCGGTTTTCCTATCAATTCACCAATTTCCAGTCAAAATTAGCTATAACGTCCTTTAAGAAAAATATTAATAAACCTTTTAACTTACTAACCTCAAATTATCAGCTTCAAATTCGTTTTCTAAAGCTCGAAAACTTCAAAACACCGAAGCCTATTCAGACGGTCCGAAATTCAGTCTTAACTCGACTTTTCTCTTAAATTTCCTTTGATTTTCATCTAGCTTTTCCAATAAGTCTTAAAGAAGCCAAATTTACTTTTAAAACTCATAAATTACCAAAATTTCACCACATTTCAAGATGTTGACTTTCTTTACTTTGACTTTGACCATTTGACCTTTGACTTTTACAATTGACTTTGACCTGTCCCGGGCATGCCAAATTCACCATCGAATTTACTTTACATGCTTAACTAGGTTCGTTACCTCAAATTATTCCTCCAATCCTTATTTTGTCTTCCTAAATGAAACAAATGTCAATCCAAATATTTTTATTTTTAATTATAAATCTTAATAAGAGATCCACTTTTTAATTATAAATCTTAACAAGAGATCCACATCAAATTTTATCTCGAATCCCCGAGTTCAATCTCAATTATATGCTTCCTAATATTCTAAGAAATATTAGAAGAAGAGAGGGCTTACATAAAACCCAACAATACTCCCACTTGGACTAAAACTCTAGTGGATCAATATAAACATATATATACACGGTTGAGTTTACATGGAGAGAATATAAACTAGCCCATTACAATACCCATATATTCTCCTACTTGCCCTAGTGATACAAAACTCATAGACCTATTCCTACTAGGTGACCCTCAAACACTTTAGCCGAGAGGGAATTCGTAAATGGATCAACTAAGTTGTCTTTGGAAGCAATTTAGGTGACTGTTACGAATTCTCTGTGTACAATCTCCCTTATGAGATGGTACTTCCATTCAATATCCTTTCCCCTTTTATGGCTTCGTGGTTCCTTTGAATATGCAACTGCTCCACTGTTGTCACAATAGAGAGTGACAGGAAAATGCATATTAGGAACTACTTCCAGATCTGTCAGGAACATTCTGAGCCATACTGCGTCTTTTGTTGCTTCACTTGCAGCTACATACTCAGCTTCCATTGTGGAGTCTGCAATACAACTCTGCTTGATGCTTCTCCACACAACTGTTCCTATGTTAAGAGTGAATACTGATCCCTAAGTTGATTTCCTTTAATCAATATCGGTCTTAAAGTCAGAATCAATGTATTCAGTAAGGATCTAATCCTTAGCACCATACACAAACATATAATCTCTCGTTCTCCAAACATACTTGAGAATGTTTTTAACAGCAGTCCAATGGTCATGACCAGGATTGGACTGAAATCTACTGACAATTTCTACGGCATAGCATATATCGGGACGAGTACACAACATTGCATACATCAAGCTCCCAACTGTAGATGCATATGGAATTCGATTTATCTCCTCAACCTCTTGAGATGTCTTAGGACTCTATTCCTTAGATAGTTGAATTCCATGCCTGAAAGGTAAAAATCATTTCTTGGAATTTTGCATTTTATACCTAGACAACGTCTTGTTATATAAGATGCTTGAGATAATGCCAATGTTCTATTCTTGCGATTCCGAACTATTTGGATTCCAAGAACATACTGTGACAGCCATCTCTTAACATCAGCTAGATATTCTACCTCGTTCCCAATGAGTATAATATCATCAAAATACAACACTAGAAAAGCGACAGTTTTGTTAACAATTTTCTTGTATACACAGGGTTCACCAACATTTTGTTCAAAGCCATAAGATTTGATCGTAGCGTCAAATCTCATATTCCAGGATCTAGAAGCTTGTTTTAATCCATAACTAGATCGAATAAACTTGCAAAACTTTTGCTCTTGACACTGTTGTATGAACCATTCTAGTTGAGACATATAGATACTCTTTTCAAGATAGCCATTCAGAAAAGTTTTCTTGACATCAATTTGTAATAGTTCATAATCATATAATGTGGCTATGGACAAGAGTATTCTAATATACTTTATCATGAAAATTGAAGAGAAGGTTTCTTCAACTTCTACCCCCTCTCTTTGGGTAAACTCTTTTACCACAAGTCTAGCTTTGTAGGTCTATATCTTACCAGCTTAGTCTCTTTTTCTCTTATAGATCCACTTGCAACCAATGGGTTTTACCCCTTCTGGTTGATCTATAAGATTCCAGACAGAATTGAAATACATAGATTGCATTTCAAGGTCCGTGGCTTTAATCCATTGGTCTTTGTCCACATCATTCATTGCTTGAGTAAAAGACAATGGATCCTCTAAACCATCATCTGGTATGATGAGTTGAGTTTCAGTTAAACCCATGTACCAGTTAGGCTGTTGCACAACCCTCCCACTACGACGAGGCACTCTCAACTCTTAAGAATGATGTGGAGTATCAGTTTCATCAACAACTCTTGTTGATGGACCTACTCTATCAATAACTCTTGTTGAGCGACCTGCTCGATTAACAACACTTATTGATGCATTTGTCGTTTCTCTGGACATTTCTTCTATTACTAGCTTACTGCGAGGTTGATGGTTCTTTATATAATCTTACTCCAGGAAGGTTGCATTTGTCGATACAAACACTTTATCTTCCTGAGGGTGATAAAAGAAACAACCTTTTGTTTCTTTTGGGTAGCCTATAAATAGGCACACTTTTGAACAGTGTTCCAACTTTCTAGGATTTTGCACCAACACATGTGCTGGACAACCCCAAATCCTAAAATGACGTAAATTTCCTTTACGTCCCATCAAGAGCTTGTAAGGTGTTTCAAAAACACTTTTCGAGGGAACAATGTTCAAAATATACACCGCAGTCCCAACTGCGTGTCCCCAAAAAGAATTTGGTAACTGACCTTAACTCATCATGGAACGAACCATGTCCAACAAGGTTCTGTTTCTCCTTTCAACCACACCGTTCTGCTGAGGTGTGCCAGAGGCTGTGAATTGAGACTGAATTCCATGTTTTATTAAACAGTTCTGGAGTTCTATGTCCATATACTCACCACCTCGATCCGATCGATGTATTTTAATCTTTTTACCTAATTGATCTTAAACCTCAACCTTATACTCTTTGATCTTTTCAAAAGTTTCAGAATTTTGGTGCATTAGGTAAATGTGCCCATACCTTGAATAATCATCTATAAAACTGATGAAATATTCATACTCTCCTCTCGCTCTAACATTTAGAGGCCGACAAAGGTCTGAGTGAATTAGCTCTAGGGGTTCTTTAGCTCTAAGACCTTTTCCAGAAAAATATTTTTTTGTCATTTTACCCTCGAGATAGGACTCACGTGGTGGTAATGAACTGTCTTTCAACTTATTTAGATGACCGTTCTTAACTAATCTCTCAATGCTGTTGAGTTTTATGTGACCCAGTCTCAAGTGCCAAAGATAGGAATTTGGAGAAATCTTCCTCTTCTTATGAGTCCCAAGAGTTTTAAACATCTCTATGTTCAAAACAGCGTTGAACTCAGTTGGTTTTAACATGTACAAGTTGAAGGATCTCTTACCGAAGAGTTCCATGAGTGCGTTCGGATCGCTCCGATCTCACCATGACCAAAATACATATTATACATTCAAACGCACAATTATGCAAACAAATAGTAATTATCGGCATGCTATGGATAAGAAATAAACGAGGGAGAGAGTTGTCATACCAATTGAAGACAGACTTCAATCTTTAGAACTCAACGCAGCGGAAACCTCCACGCGATCTACCAATGCCCAGCAGCAGCGTCCACACAGCAGCACCAACAACCACACAAGCACGAACGCAGCGAGACGACACCACCAGGAAAGAGCCCCAGGTATTCTCGGAGTGAGAACCCAAAGCGTGGTCTTTGGTGAATTTAGTAGAGGAAGGAGGAAGCACAGATCGTGTAGGAGAATAAGCAAAGTGGGAAGGAAAAAGGTGCTATCGTATAGCACGATGCTTATTGTTTAGGAGAAACTACACGATCGTGTAGGTTTTACTGGACGATCGTTTAGGAAAAGGTATACGATCGTTTAGCAAACTCGGCACACACTACGATCGTTTAGGTAAGCTATCTGATCGTTGATAACTTGTAAAAATACAAGTTATTTATACTTTTTTATTTAGATATTGTGGCTAAAAGGAAGAAAAGTTGCGTCAATAGTATGGAAATTGGCTAAGAAATGCGAGAATTATAAAATGTCGTCAATACACTCACTAACACCATTGTGATTGTAGAATAGAATGTTTCAGTTCTGTTTTGAAGGAAATCAGTCACCGCATGCGTTCATGGCTCAAATATAAAATGAACAATGCATCTACTTCGAATTGCGCCCATCATTTAGGAATGAAATGATGATCAATGCAATGACGGTGCATGCGACAATCGATCAAAAGCTTTTTGATCAACGCAATTTCAACCGCATGCGGTAATAAAAAACAGCACTGCATGCGGAGATAGATCGAAGATGTAAAGAGCAATGCATTTGCAGAGGATTCTAATGCATGCACAGCTGTCAGTTGTGCATTTCTGATGGGATTGATTGCGTAACAGAAGGAATATTCACTCCACCATTTCAGGAACTACCTTAACCATACAGTGGGGACCACAATGCAAAGAGTCAAGCTTCGCCTATAAATAGCTTATGCAATTTCATTGAAATATATACTTGAATACATAGAAAGGTGTATATACTGATCTCTGAGAGAGAGACTGGTCTAAAGCGCTTTTCAGAGTAGATCTGGGAAGAACCACGAGACAAGGCCGAGAGGTGAGTCTCCGAGCAAAGAATCCTTCCAACCCCCGTCGTTAAAGCTCTATACGACGATCATTTCTACTAGAAGAGCAAGCCTGAGAGGGAAGTTCTCCTCTCCATTACTTCCACACGCCGGCAAGCATAATCTCCATTCAGATCTGTGTCAAGACGTTGACACTCTTTCTGTATTTGTCTCTAAATCTCTATTTCATCATTTGTATTCATCTTCTTAATCTTTCATTCACACCATGTATCGAACGCTTAATCTTAGTATTAAATGTTATGATCATTACCATCATCATCTCTCTGTCTATTTCCATTCATCCATAATCCATTTTCTCCATGATGTTTTCCTAATTCCCTGGATAATTAGCAAGAATTAAGCAAGTAAATTAATTATGTTTAGCTAAAGCATGCTCGATGGCATCTTCACCTGTGAGAGCAGAAGTGAAGATGTTATTCCGCCTATCGAGAGAGAGTTGGAAGAATGTGTTAACTAAAGCGAGAAGTACTTCCAGAGATGGAAGCAACCATGCATTCATCACGTTCATCCTTGTTTCACCATGGAGATATGGGAACGCGGCCGATCATCTAGAGGTGTACGCCAAGGGAAAACGGAACCTTAGTTTCATCTTTAACGCAATTAACAAACTTGCGATGTTTTTACTATTTATTCTTTCTATTTCTGATTCATTCATAAAGACTTGTCATCGCATACCATGATCCTTTGTATAACTTCACAGTCAGTCTCGACCTCAGTATCGCGTATCATGTATCTTATATCTTGTATCATATTAGTTTAGGATTTTACTTATTAACGCAATTTTATTTTAACAATGCAATTTTATTTCATCGCACTTTATATTCATGTATAAACAACCATTCTTTATTAAATTGTAAAAACCGGTCACATGTATCACAAAAGTAGCACATTAACGAAAACAATCCCTATGTTTGACCTCGGATTATTCTGAGAAACTTGCATTGGAATTATACTTAGTTTCAGCGCAAGGAAACTTGTGACATGCATTACTTTATCGCATACTACAAGCATATCATTAACAACGTATATTTAGAAGTAGTGTGCATAAGCGATAACAAAACATCCATGTTCCATCTCCATTTTTAGCATGAAAAGTTTATGGCAACATGAGCTTGTTGTTCATTCATTCATATTCATATATGTTCACATGCTGTAAGATATAAAAATACCATGTCAAGTTTATGGCACAGTGCATGCATAAAAAGAAATCCATTTTTATGTCACCAAGTTTATGGAACCGTTGCCGGGGATTGGTAACGGTTAGTGTTGAGTACGTTTGTGATATTTTGCATAACAGATCTCTTTGTACTGTCTGTGTAACGCGAAGAACAGGCTGATGGTTTATGAGTACTGGAACTGATCCAGAATTCGAAGCTGACCCAGAGATCGAGCGTACTTTTCGCGCAAGGGCATGCCAAAACAGAGCAAGGCGTAGAAGAGTGAATATGGCAGAAAACAACAACAATAATGAGGCACCCGCAGTAAATCAACAGGTAAACCGTCCAGTGCAACTTGGATCTTCCAAGTTTCTAAAATTGAAGCACCTGTGACTACATAAACATCCATTTTTTCTCAATGTAATTGCTTGAACAGGGACTCCAAAGTGAATTTCCCAGGGTGTTTGAGGAAGAATGGTTGGTTTTGGGTTGGTCTCTGATGACCTGATTCTGGTTTTGTTGAATAAGGTGCAGGGTTTTCCTCGATTCTCGTGAGTTTGCTGTTGTGATGGTTACTCTCAGCCAACCTGGCTTATGTTTCTCCATAACCGAGTTAGGAGTGATGTCTGCCAACCAGAGATTATAGTGTTACTGTTTGTACGGATTATTCTAGATAGCACACACTTGTTCGCGGGTTGTGGCATCTTCACCGCATGGCCTCCACATTGGGACGCAAGTTTATGGTGGCCATTGTGCCGCGCATTGGTTGTGGCTGACTTGGGAGAGGGACCTTGATTAAGTGGCCATGATTGTAGGAAGAGGACGGTCACCTAGGCGGCCATCTGGGCAGCCAAAGTTGTCCCATTGTATCGAAGACATGGCATTAATATTTTCTTCTTCATTTTTCCAAAAGCTTTCCTCCGTCACATCTCCAGTTCATCATATTCCGGAGCTTGCAGTCAGGATGAACTTGGGCTTCAGTGTATGTTTTTCCATAATCTCTAATCTACGGAGGCATCAGTAATTGCTTGCGTTGATCTATTGAAGGCCGTTGTAAAACATTTCCATCAGAATGAAATCGGATATCCCGATATGCGAACAATTCCTTACCAATT
>NC_052350.1:34534157-34588266 GCF_009727055.1 Benincasa hispida
AGTTGGGCAGTTGGCAGCCGAACTACGCAATAGAACACCTGGAACGCTGTCAAGCAATTTCAAAGCCCCAGAATCTCATGGGAAGGAGCAATGTCCTTGATGACATTGTGCGGGCAAGCTTGACCACCTGCGGAGGTGTGGATTGCATTCATCATGGGAAAATTGGACCTAATTGTCTTCTGGTCCATATCTCTAAATTCTATGTTTACTTGCTTTCCTAATTACCTTCTTTAATGCTTTATGAATTTTGTTATTTAATGATTCCTTAAACTTGCTTTCATTGCTTTATGAAATTACTTTTCATTTAATTCACTTGCATTAATTTCTGTGCTCTCTTTAATTTCCTTACTTTTCTATATTAATGGCGTTATTCTTAAATTGTCGTGAATGATTGGTTAACAGAAATTGATTACCGCAAAGTCCTTGTGACTTGCGTTGATGAAATAATAATAATAATAATAATAATAATAATAGTAATAATAAAGTAATAATAAAACAATCAACATCCGGTATGCATTGCGATGATGGGTGCATCTTTTGCTAACAAGATACACCTTGCGTTCATCCCACTCAAATGTATTGCGCTGAGGGGTGTGTTGCGCTCGTATGTGTTTTTCACCCGTCCTTAGCAAAAACACACTATGTTGAGGTAGTGTTGCGCTAATAGAAATACAGTGTGCCCCTCCTCCAGAAACACGTTGACTTAAGGAGTGTGTTGTGTTGATACATGCGTTGTTGCCCGTTCTCTACAAAGATGCATTTGCATTGATGGATTCATTACGTTAATTCTTAACCTTGCGCCCATTCGAATAAAACACTAAAGACAAATTCTTTTTGCAAATAGAGTAGTCCAATCGTTTAGGCTTCCCAGGAAATGATGATTTAGTAGATGAAAGGACGTACTTCTCTGTTAATTCATAAATGTGAGGAGTGCGGCATAGGCTTTTTGAGTACCTCGAGGCCTGCCACCGCAGAATTTGCGTTGGGCCCATCAAGGCCCAACCAATAAATTCCCACTTCCTCCGTCTGAGAGCCTATTTGAGTCTTTTTGCAAATAGAAACCCTAACAGAGCTTTTGCATACCAAACTTACTTTCTTCATAAAACCCTAAGAGTTTCCTAGCTTTTTGACGTAGTTCATCCATGGCTGACCAGTCTTCCCATCCATCTTCTTTACCCTCATCACCCTCACAAGCCCAAATCACTACACGAGAGGCGGCAATCTTTGCAGTAAACCACCGTCTCACCGCCCAGCCACCAACCATCCCTTGAGTCGTCGGAAAACTTCGGCGAAAGCCTTTAACAGTCATACTACTCTAGTTTAAAAGGAGATAGAGCTCGGAGAGTGCCCCACTCTTAACATTTTCCTCTGAAAGTGAAAAGAAGAGAAGGGACGATAGAGAGGTGTTTGGGAGTATACTCAGCAACATGGAGAAGGAAAGAGGACTGCTCAAAGCTGAGGTTGTGAACCAATCACTACCTTCGGAGGAGGAGATGGAGGAAGCATCGAGAAGAAGCGCTTTGGAAATCTCGGATCCAAAGGAAACTACTCACGCAGAATCCTATGAGGGACCCTCCAGAGTTTCTTTGGAGGAAGTAGTGGCGGAGAAGCAGCCTGAAGTGGCTGAGGAGAAGAAGAAGAAGAATAAGATCAAAGAGAAGAGGGCTGAAGGGGATGAGGAAGCCCATCCAATCAAGACGAAGAAGAAGATCAAAGAGAAGAGAGTTGAAGGAGATGAGGAAGCCCATCCAATCAAGAAGAAAGAAAGGAGGGCAGGTGAGAAAAGGGAATGCAGGCAGAAGAAGAAGCGCCTGAGGAAGGAGGAAGAGAAGAGAAAGAGGGCTGAGAGCCCAAAAATTGATGGAGAATCCACCTCCGTAAGGGTGGATAAGGGGGAGTCAGCGCAACTGAGAGAATCAACGTAGTTTGAGGAGGAAATAACATAAGTAAAAATGGTTGCAACTGATGACGAAGAAGATTCAGACATTACCCACCTTATGCGGCGTCGCAAGGAGAATGTGTCGTAAGGGTCAACAATCAACCCACCAATTTTGCAAGATGTAGTAGAGGAAAAGAAGAGGAGAAGAAGAGAGAGGAAGGGAAGAAAGAGAAGATGTTGCGGGCACAACAGATCATCGCAAAAGGCAATTTAAGAAGGAAATTACATGATGAATAGGTGCGCCACAACAACGCAATCTCGGCAGAGGAGGGAAGAATAAGGCTCAAGGAAGAACAACACATTTTGCTGGCCTTAGAGCAGTTTGAAAAAGAATTTGAAAGTGAGTTGAGAGAAGAGGAAGAAGAAGAAAAGAAAAAGAAGGAAGAGAAGGATAAGAGGCGTCAAGCAAACGTTCAGCGCATAAGAGAGAATAAGGGCCAAGAAATTGCAGAGTGGGAGAAGGAAGAACAACGCAAGGAAAGGGAAAGGAAACAAAAGCAAAAATCCCGCCTTGCATTGAAAAAAGAGAAGAGCAAAGCAGTAGAGGAAAGCAGTGAGCCCACGTTGGCCAAAGGATGTCCATCGAAGAAGAAAGAAAATGATGATATGCATATGGAGATAAGATTTTTCCTTGCGCCAACGCCACTACTAGACTTGATCACGAGCGTTGTATTAGATAATGGATGGGAAACATTTTGTCAATGCCCATCCATCGTCATTCCAAAGGTATTGTGAGACTTCTACAATGGACGACTCCATGGCACCAAAGATGCGGTGACCATGAAAGGGGAAGTGGTGTCTTTCAGTGCAAATGACATCAATGAATTATATCTAATGAATGACATCCTGGATATGCCGGGCAATTAAATCATTGATGATCCTACAGAAGAACAGATGGAAGATGCACTGAAGACATTAACGCAACCAGGCACTCAGTGGTCGGTTTCCTTAAAAGGCATCAGAACCCTAGCGTCTAAGACACTACTTCCAGAGGCGCGGCTTTGGGTATATTTGGTTAAATGGCAACTCATCCCAACTATACATGACAAAAAAGTTTCAAGGGATAGAGTCATGGCCGCATATTGCGTCGCACGCGACATTCCAATCAATATGGGCCAGTTGATTGCAAGACAGCTTCGAGGTTTGGTGGGGCATATAAGAGGTCAGTATTTCTTCCCTTGGACAGTTTCAAGCTTATGCCTATCATTGGGTGTAGGTATTGAGGAAGAGCCAATGCCAGAAGTTCATGGCCTCATAAACATAAAGATTTTGAGGATGCTCCTCAAGGATTCCCCCCATTGCCCTGAGCTTCCATTGAAGAGGCCCATCATTGATTTAAATGCGCCGCAACAACCAAAGCCAAAGAAACAGCGCAAGGATGACAAAGGAAAGGAAAAAGTCCAAGAGTCATCAACACAAGATCAAGAAACCTTGGACCCTTTGCCTTTAGTAATTCGCCCTCCAAGCCCTCCTACAGAACCTTCTTCCCCACTTCCGAAACATTTCACCAACCTTCTCCTTGCCCTTGACTCACCAAACGCATATCCAGTAGCTCCATCCTCACCTTCATCATCACTGCAATTTTCCCTTCCACGGCTGTAAAACCCGAACCCTAATTACTTTAAGTAAGAGTAAGTAATGTGATGTATTCTAATGAGCTAAATGAAGCCATGTCTTAGGAAGGATAGAAGATGGAAGCAAGAAGAAATAAGCTCTTGGGTAGCTAAGTGTAAAAGTAGGACAAAACTCAATTAGGCTAAGGAAGGTCATGCTTGATGGTGGAATGCATAATAAGCATATGGATGAGACCATGCCATCTAATGAGGTGTAGTGCTGAAGTAATATTGTGAGTGTAGTTAGCAAAAGAAAGTTTGCTAAATCCTAGCCCATCATCACCAATAGTGGGCAAGGTGGCACAGGGAGGGTTCATACTGGATTTTGGGCGGTGATATAAGCAAGTAGGTCGAATTCATTAGGTCGGTTTGGACAAACTACTTAGGCTATTTGTGTAATTCCAGCGACATTCGAAAGATTTGTGTGTCTATTTTTTGTGGCTGTGTTGCTGGAGGGAAAACTCGCCGGAATAAGGTCGGAGAGACAAAATAAAGATGAAGGGTTCGTTTCTTAGGTGAATCTAGGCCATTAGTGAAGAATTGAAGCTCCATGACGAATTACGAAGCGTTTTGAGCTAAAACTTTGAGGTAATATTTTTAACTTAGTTATAAACAACTTTGTAGAATGAAACTTTTTAAGATGAGGCTTGGAAATCGAGTTATATATTTTTGAAGTTGGAACTGAAAATTGTTGAACAAGTTGGCAGCTGCTTGAATTGGGTCCAATGATGAAGGTTTGAATCTCCAGATCAATGATGAAGGTAATTGATGAAGGTTTGTAGAAGGAAGTTTCTTGAAAAGAGTTCTAGATTTCGAGTTATGAATTTTTGAAGTTGAAACAGAGAATATGTGCACAAGCAGACAGCTGCTTGGGAAGAACAAGCAAATAACTCACCGTAGAGAGCGAGAGCGAGATAAGGAGCATGAGAATCTCGCTCGAGATGATAATCTCACTAATTTTTGTGCTAAATCTCGCTCAAGAAGAAAATCTCGCTGGAAACTTGGGTTGAATCTCGTTGGTGAGGAAGCAAAACTTGCTAGAAAAAGTAAGTCTCGCTAGGTTGAAGTTTTGCTAAGGAAAAGCTTGATCTAGCTCATGAGGATCTCGCTCGTGAGGATGGATTCACTCATGATGATTATCTCGCTAGTAATGCTGTTTTTGTTGATGAAAGTTCCATTAGTAAGCGAGCTATCTGAGGTATTTTGCTAAGAATTCTAAGGAAGTTAACTGGGAATTATGTCCTTTCAGGCCAAGAAGAGCTAGGAGAAGTGTATAAACCGTATAAAGCCCCGACGAACTGTGAGTGACTATGTGATGATTTAATGTTTTAATAATTTAGAAACCATGATTTCCTTGAAGTTATTTTTCATGCTAAGTGTTTATATGAAGTGCCAAGCAACATATGTTTGAAGTTATTTCCCATGCTAAGTAAAGTATGTTTTCCATGGAAATTGACATGATTTAAGTATGTTATCTTGTACAAATACTTTCAGTATGTTTTAGTAACTCCATTTTCATGATGAACTAATGTGATGCTTTGAGCACTAAGCCTTAGTTTTCAACTAAATGTTTATGACTAGTTATACGATGGATACTGAAGGACAATGAGAAGGTATCCTAAGGATATTGAAGGACAATGAGAAGGTATTGATAACTTGTAGAAATACAAGTTATTTATGCCACCTTATTTAGATATTGGGGCCAAAAGTTAGTAAATATGCACCGATTGTATGAAAATTAGCCTACTATTACAATAATTATAAATGTTTGCAATTACACCCACTAACACCATAAAGATGGAAGACAAGCCAAATTTTACTCTGTTTTGTAGGAGACCAAGTCACCGCTTGTGCTTAAGGCTCACGAGAAACTGATCAATGCATCTCTGTCACATTGCGCCTATCAATCAACAATGAAGAGACGATTACCGCAATGACGGTGCAATGCGACAGTCAATCTAGAGCTAACTTTCAACCGCATGCAGTAATAAAAACAACACCGCATGCGAATCCATGATCAAACGATGCAGCTGAGCAATACAAAAGCGAAGGATTGAGACATGTGTACAACTAACGGTTGTGCAGAATTGACGATCTGATTGCATAACGAAATGAATAATATCCCTCCATCTTCGGAATTTCCATAACAATTAGTGGGGACCGCAAGGCTGGAGTCGAAGACCTACACCTATAATTACCGCATAGATTTCAGAGAAAAAAGACGCTACTTGATGTGGGGTAAGTGCTGCAAAACTGTTGAGAGAAAAGGTTGAGCTAAGTGCTTAAGTGAAGAAATCCGGGAAGAAGACAAGATAAGGCCGAGAGATGAATCTCAGATCTAATCTGCCAAACACTCGATTGTAAGCTCTATGCAAAGATCCCTACTACCGGTGGAGCAAGCAGGAGAGGGAAGCTCTTCCTACCATCAAATCCATCCTATCTGACAAGCAGATCTCCATCGAATCAGTGCCAAGACATTGGCAATTGTTTGTATTTGTTCTATCTCTTTCATCGTTGTATTTCATTGTTTCTTTACCTCTGCATTCACACCATGTATCAAATGCTTAATATAGATATTAAATGTTTCGATAGCTTTCATTTACCATTTTCTGTCTATTTCCGTTCATCTGTCAATCGCTTTCTTCATGATGTCTTCTTAATTTCCTGATAAGCAATATGGATTAACCAAGCACTTAATCTGTGTTAAAGATATAAAATGTGTTTAGCTAAGGCATGCTAAACGGCATCTTCATCTGTGAGAGTAGAAGTGAAGATGCCATTCTGATCTATCGAGAGAGGGTTAGAAGAATGTGTTAACTAAAGCGAGTGGTACTTCCAGACATGGAAGCAACCTTACATTCATTACGTTATTCTCTGTTTCACCATAAACATATGGGAGCGGGGCCGATCATTGAAAGGTGTACGCCAAGAGAAGAGCGGAGCAGCATTTGTAGCTTCAACGCAATTGAGAACTTGCGTTGTTTATATTATTTATCTTTCGCTTTCTGTTCTGTTCATAAGACTTGCCGCCGCATTCCACGTCTTTGCATAACTTTCACAGTCAGCCTTGACCCAAACATCTTGTAACATGAAGCCTGTATCTTGTATCATCTAGCTTAGGTTTATCAAATTTCATTTTATTATCGCATCTTTACTGCTTTACTTTATTTTATCACAATTTATATACCTGTATAAACACATTTTTAAAGATTGAAAACCTGGTCGAATCTATCATGAATAGACCACAATAACCTAAATCAGTCCCCGTGTTCGACCTCGGATCACACCGAGAAACTTGCGGTGGAATTACACTTGGTTCTATCGTAAGGAAACTTGTGACAACGAATGGTATACTACGTGAACACCCATCATTAACGCATATCTAGTGGTAGTAGGCATCATTTTGAGCATAGAACATCATCAATCATACCTATCAAGTTTTGCGTTACAAGTTTATGGTGTCATTGCCGGGGAACTGGTAACGGGGACATGGACTTGTTCATTCATTCATATCCATATTTGTATTAGTGCATTGTTTATGAATAAAATTTGCGTTACAAGTATCCTAGTTAAGTACCTAAGGTATGACGGTACTTTTTGTATTAGTGCATTGTTTAAGAATAAAATTTGCGTTACAAGTATCCTAGTTAAGTACCTAAGGTATGACGGTACTTAGTATAAGCACGTGCACGTAAGTAATACGACGTCGAGGGATTGAGCAAAGTTATTCTTATGCTAAATTTTATGTGATTCCAAGCAACTTATTTCTATGATTGAAATCATGATCAACGCTTGATGTTAACTAATATATGAGTTTTCCAAGTATGTTTTCCATGTCTAACGCATGCTAAAGGTTTTTACAAGCTAGTTCAACATGATTTAAGCCAACTTATTTTACAAAGTATGAATCATGCGTTAGGATTAAAGCTTAGGTTGAATGAAGCTTGATGTAATATGTTTTAAATACCTAAGGTTGTCAAAGTACATGCGTTGGTATTCTAAACATAATGAAAAGAGATATTGATGGTAGGGAAGGTATCGTAAAGAGTTTTCTATGCTATATTTGAGAACTATTCTTTTAATGCTCTTCGAGAACTTGATAGCTTAAGTGAGCCGAATACTGAAGGTAAGGAAGGAATATGAATAAATGTACCTAAGGTGTTGACGGTACATAGAAAACTCCACGTGCATGTAGGCAGGTCTGAATGAGAGGCCGAAGTATGGGTCTCTTGGCCGGTAACAGACGTTGGGAGCTAGTGTGATGTATACTCATTCTCAATTAGGGAATAATGACGTTTAATAGTGTTTAAGAGTAGTTATCATGTTTATGTTTAGAGGAAGTTGCTTAAGATGCCCATCGGTATATTTAAAGAGATCGACATAGGGGTCTCTCCTAGCCATAGTTCAGTATGAAGAGATCAAAGTAGGGGTCTCGTCTAGTCATGGCTTGGCATTGGGAATTAGAGAGATGAATGTTCATTCTCAACTAAGATTCAAGTTTCAGATACAATGGTTTTAAAGGTTTTATGTACATGTTTGCTTGGCATATTTTAGTTCCAGTATTATGTTTTCGAGCTTTCAGATTAAGCATGAGATTTATGTTTTTATTAAGTCACTCACTGGGCTTCTAGCTCATGTTTTCAATGTTTTCCTTTCAGGTAGCGGTCAATTCCCAAAAGACTTTTCTGCTGCTGCTCTGCAACTCAAAGAAACAGGTTGAAGCAAGCATAATTGAAGACTGATAACTTGTAGAAATACAAGTTATTTATGCCACCTTATATAATATTGCGGCCAAAAGTTAGTAATTATGTGCCAATTGTATGAAAATTAACCTAGTATGACAATAATTATAAATGTTTGCAATTACACCCACTAACGCCGAAAAGATGGAGGACAAGCCAAACTTTACTCTGTTTTGCAGGAGACCAAGTCACCGCTTGTGCTCAAGGCTCATAAGAAACTAATCAACGCATCTCTGTCACATTGCACCCGTCGATCAAACATGAAGAGACGATAACCGAAGTAATGGCATGTGAACCCATGATGGAAAGATGCAACTGAGCAACGCGAGAGGGGAGGATTGAGGACATGTGTACAACTAACGGTTGTGCAGAATTGACGGCTTGATTGCATAACAGATGGAATAATATCCCTCCATTTGCAGAATTACAATAACCATCACGTGGGGACCACAAGGCCGATTCAAAGGATCTGCTCGTATAAATACCCAGTGATTTCAAAAGAAAGTATGTTATTCGATACTAGGCTAAGTGCTATAAGGTTTTAGAGAGAAAAGCTGAGTTAACTGCTGAAGAAGAAAGAAATCTGGGAAGAGAACGAGATAAGGCCAAAGGTAAATCTCAGATCCGACCTGTCATATACCCGTCGAAAGCTCTATGTAGAGACCCCTGCTATCAGTGGAGCAAGCCGAGAGGGAAGCTCTTCCTGCCATCGAAACCCACTCCGATCCGGCAAGCAGATCTCCATCGAATCTGTGCTAAGACATTGGCACCGGATTGTATTCTGTTCTATCGCTCTTTCATTTTATTCCATATTTTCTTTATCTCTTTATTCACATATCATGTATCAAACATATAGTAGAAATATTAAATGTTTCGATAGATTTCGTTTACCATTTTTCTGTCTATTTTCGTTCACCCATTAGTCACTTTCTTCATGATGTTTCTTTAATCCCTTGATAAGCAATATGAATCATCAAGAACTTAATATGTAATTAGTTATAAAATACGTTTAGCTAAAGCATGCTAGACAACATCTTCACCTGTGAGAGCAGAAGTGAAGATGATATTCTGATCTATCGAGAGAAGGTCAGAAGAGTGCATTAACTAAAGCGAGTAGTACTTCCAGACATGTAAGCAACCTTGCGTTCATTACTTTAGACTCTGTTTCACCAAGAACATCTGGGAAACGCGACCGATCACTGAGAGGTGTACGCCAAGAGAAGTAGCGTAACAGTATTTGTACTTTCAATTCAATTAAGAATTTGTGTTGTTTGTAATACTTATCTGTCTCTTTCTAATCTATTCACAAGACTTGTCATCGCATCCCACGTCTTTGCACAACCTTCACAGCCAGCCTTAATCCTAGTATATTGCACATAAAGCCTGTATCTTGTAACATCTAGCTTAGGTTTATTGTATTTTTATGTCTTATCGCATCTTTACCGCTTTCCTTTATTTTACTGCAATTTACATACTGTACACACCTTTTATAAAGAATTTAAAACCTGGTCGCATATACCATGAACATATCGCAATAACTGGCACCACTTCCCCACGTTCGACCTCAGATCACACCGAGAAACTTGCGGTGGAATTATACTTGGTTCCATCGTAAGGAAACTTGTGACAACGCAAGCCATACTACCTGAAAAATCTCTAATTAACGCATAAATAGTAGTAGTATCACATCATTTTGATCATTTAATATCATACATACCGAACGCGTTACAAAGACCTGTATTAGTTAGTACACATGTGTATGTCTAGTGACTAGTATTCTAGATCGGGTTCACTAAATTGTAATATTCATGTATGGACAATGCCGCGAACCCTGTAATGTAAATGTGTTAAGTTCTAAGTTAATATGTTCCTATATCGATGATATGTACGTATTCAGGGTTTGAGCAAAATTTAACAGGTTAGATAGGCAGTAAGTGCCAACAAAAGGGTTGGTAACTACTGCAGTCACCACTCCATCCAGGTTATGAGGGTAATCTGGAGTGGGATGTGATAACAGCCGCATATTGATGACCCACACGATTTGGGTGAAGGCACTTTTGCCCAACCTCAAAACGATGATGGTGAAACATCGTAGGCACAACCCACCATTGCCTTCTTAGCTACTGAACTTGCTAATATGCGTTCTCTCCTCTCCCATCAAAATGACTTTTTCTGCCAGAGAATAAATGAGGTAAACTAGCGACTAGAAGATTTGCAACGCAGTGCTACTATGACAAGGCAGGTGATGATCAATATTCAACGCAACATCTATACCATACACCTGAACCAAAGGCAACTAGTAGAGCACAACCATGAATACTTCAACTTCTTGACAACATACCTACATGGTCCCATGGTGCCTCCGCATCTTCAGCAACACCTGCATTTCGAAGAAGCTCCTCGCGTACCTCATCAAAATCCTCCACCTAAACCTCCTCCTCAATAACTTTACAATTTTTTTATTGCGGTCATTCTTTTATTTTTATTCCATTCATTATTTGTCTATGTATAGAAGCTAATTCTTTGATTCTTTGTACATGATAAAATTTTGTATTGCGTTATTTGTAATTTTTTGTATACTTGGTTAATTTTTCATACAACTGAGTAACAATTCTTTCCGTATGCATTAGCCTCTTCTTTATCATCCTTTATCAATTATTGCGATATTCTTCATCTTGTATTTTGCGTTATTCATTGCGCTGCCATGATGATTATATGCATACACTTAGTCACATTTCCCACATTTTGTATTTTCTGACTAACACTTAGATAATTCGTAGCAATAGCACTGCTTTACCTTTTATCCTTCAAAAATAGCACCGCATGCAGCGATAGATCGAAGATGTAAAGAGCAACGCATTTGCGGAGGATTCTGACGCATGTACAATAGTCAGTTGTGCATTTCTAATGGGATTAATTGCGTAACAGAAGGAATATTCACTCCACCATTTTAGGAACTACCTTAACCATACAGTGGGGACCATAATGCAAAGAGTCAAGCTTCACCTATAAATAGCTTCTGCAATTTCATTGAAAGATATACTTGAATACATAGAAACATGTATATACTGATCTTTGAGAGAGAAACTGGTCTGAAGCGCTTTCCAAAGTAGATCCAGGAAGAACCACGAGACAAGGCCGAGAGGTCTCCGAGCAAAGAATCCTTCCAATCCCCACCATTGAAGCTCTGTACAAAGGTCATTTCTACCAGAAGAGCAAGCCTGAGAGAGAAGCTCTCCTCTCCATTACTTCCACACGCCGGCAAGCATAATCTCCGTTTAGATCTATGTCAAGACGTTGACACTCTTTCTGTATTTGTCTCTAAATCTCTATTTCATCATTTGTATTCATCTTCTTAATCTTTCATTCACACCATGTATCAAACGCTTAATCTTATTATTAAATGTTATGATCATTACCATCATCATCTCTCTGTCCATTTCCATTCATCCATAATCCATTTTCTCCACGATGTTTTCCTAATTCCCTGGATAATTAGCAAGAATTAAGCAAGTAAATTAATTGTGTTAAGGAAATAATTATGTTTAGCTAAAGCATGCTCGATGGCATCTTCACCTGTGAGAGCAGAAGTGAAGATGTTATTCTGCCTATCGAGAGAGAGTTAGAAGACTGCGTTAACTAAAGCGAGAAATACATCCAGAGATGGAAGCAACCTTGCGTTCATCACGTTCATCCCTGTTTCACAATAAAGATATGGGAACGTGGCCGATCACCGAGAGGTGTACGCCAAGGGAAAGCGGAACCTTAGTTGCATCTTTAACGCAATTAACAAACTTGTGATGTTTTTACTATTTATTCTTTCTATTTTAGATTCATCCATAAAGACTTGGCATCACATACCACGATCCTTTGTATAACTTCACAACTAGTCTCGACCTCAGTATCGTGTATCATGTATCTCATATCTTGTATCATATTAGTTTACGATTTTACTTATTAACGCAATTTTATTTTATCAACGCAACTTCATTGCACTTTATATTCATGTATAAACAACCATTCTTTATTAATTGTAAAAACCGGTCGCATGTATCACAAAAGTAGCACATTAACGAAAACAATCCCTGTGTTTAACCTCGGATTATTCTGAGAAACTTGCGTTGGAATTATACTTGGTTTTAGTGCAAGAAAACTTGTGACACGCATTACTCTATTGCATACTACAAGCATATCATTAACAACAAATATTTAAAAGTAGTGTGCATAAGCGATAACACAACATCCACATTCCATCTCCATTTTTAGCGTGACAAGTTTATGGCAACATGAGCTTGTTGTTCATTCATTCATATTCATATTTTTTCACATGCTTAAGATATAAAAATACAGTGTCAAGTTTATGGCACAGTGCACGCATAAAAACAAATCCATTTTTATGTCACCAATCATCTAGGAACTAATGTGCGACCGTCTAGGCACGAGGTGGATGATCGTTTAGGCGGAGAGTGACTATCGTATAGGCTCTCGAAATACGTAGGCGATCGATTACTATTCTACAAACGCGTGTGATGCATTCTTTTATGCGGTGAATTAATGAAAGGAATTGCGGTGATGGAAAATGCGTTGTGCAATAAGTTTTCTCAGCAGGACCCAAGTATAAATCCTATGGAGTTTCCTAGTAAGTCCACGGTCGAACTCAGGGACTAAGGAAAACAATATGCGGTAGTAATTTTTAAGATCATTTTGTGGTAACAAATAAATTAATAATTTGGTTGGTTTGTTGTTTGAAGTATGAAAAGTATGTGGCGGATTTGAGAAAATATTGATTATGCGACAAATACACTGAGTATGCGAAGGAACGAATTGAGAAGGTCTTAAGCTAGCGTTTCATGAGAATGTGTTCAAACTATGCATTCATGCTACACTCATGCAATAGCAAATCATTTTCCAATGCAAATGCGGTAGCTCTTAATTCTAGGACGCATGCGATGAATGTGATAATGTATATAGAGCTTATTCTTAAGTCTATACTTCTTGCCTATGCGATGATGCAAGATGCACACAAGGACAAGGTGACCGCATACAATCATAACCTATCTCTAAGATGCATGCGATGCGTTAATAGCAAACAACGCTTATTCCTAAGCTTCTATCTCTTGATTATGCTTTTCTAATCTGACTCTCCCGAGCCTAGATTCTAACCTGACTCTTCCAAGCCTAGATTCTATCCTTAGACTAGCCTCTCGAGTATCTCTAATGGACGAATGATGCATACATAATACAAGATAATCGCATAAAGTGAAGATCCCCAGTTATGCTAGCTAAGTGCTTCTCAACACATTCGACAGATTTAGCTACTCATGCATAATGTACAGAGAGTGAACAGATATAAAGATGTAAATTCCATTTCTATAAATAAGTTCAGAGTACAAAATGACGATGGAGGATAAAGGTAGAAAGCCTGGTAGCAATTCCTTGCTTTCCAAGGCTTTTACACTGTTAACTCTATTCTGCTCAAAAGATATTCCTGCTTCCGTAGGATTTGGCCCTCTCTCTGATCTCGACGCTTTCGGAACTCTTCCAAGTTCACCAGAACAATCTCTTGGTACAATCTCACTTCCCTTGCTTCCGCCTTCTAAGTAAAAGAAAACTATGAACAAGGCTACTTCTATCTAAGGGAAAATTATCTAACTATTTGAACTGAACGAACTCCTTCACTGAAGGTGGCCTCTGGTATTTATAGAGCTTCGGGATAAAAGGCTTCTTCTCTCTTATGATTGCACTAATGGGATGCCATTAATTCTCTGTCTGATGCGCCGAATATTTGTCATCGAAAAGTTGAGTGTACTTGCTACAGTAGTTCTTTAACGACTTGTCAACTTAATTCGAAACCGACCATCATTAGCTTTTCGTCCCATCGTTATTTATTATGCTTTTCACCCAGATGCACTCACCAAGATGCGTTGGCTCTATGCAGCAACCTTCTTGAGCAGATAATCGCAAGCGCAAATGATTGCTTAGCCTTGCGTTAATGCAATCTCTTAATGCGCTCGGCCGTTGATTTCTTTGGATCGCATTTTTCACCTTGCGTCAACGCATATTTTGCACAAAAAGACATAAGTTAACTGCTTTAATGCGATGGACGCATGCGATTGCCATATTGTGAACTTAATTGTTTTGGGCGCAATATTGTATATTTTTATCAACGCAATCCTGCATTGTTTTATAACTTTGCACTGTAATAACATGCATTTCTGCCCGTATTTTAGCCATTCTATTTTTTCTCTGACCTTGCACTGATCCAGGTGCCTCGCCTTTGTTTTGGCTTGCCCCCACGTGTGTCATGTAGACATCCAACTATGTGCAAGGCGCTCTTTCTCAAACTAAACTCATGCCCATTTGGCAGTGGAGTTGCGATCATTTTATTTATTCGTTGATCACGATTCCTACCTTCGTTTTGGCTTGCCCCCACAGGTGTCATGCGGACATCCAACTACGAGTAGGATCCGTTCGCAATGTTATGATATATATATATTCATGTAAGGCTAAAAATAGCAAGGTCGAAAATAAATACCGCACCCCTAAATTTAAAATGCGGCAATGTTCTCATTGCTAAAAGATTGAAAGAATTCATGCGATGTTCTTAGGAAGTTTCGTAAAGGGTCAATTTGAAAGAAAGCTAGCAGACCACTAACTTCTAGAAATATTTCATGAGGTGATTGTCCTAAAATTAAATTGATTCTAGTGTGTACGAAAAGATAGAGGCATGCATTTCATAATTCAAATCATAATTGGCAAAGAGAAATTATGCGGTGACTTACTAAATTGATTAATGTTAAATGATTGTGGCAACCAAAGAGGATGCAGTAATAAAATTTTCAAAATTAAAATGCGATGTGATGGTGCAAAATTTGGAATAAAGTCAAGGAAAGATACAACCCCTAAATTTGCGCTGTCGCCCGCATTAGTTGTGGACGCATCCTGCTTTGCGAAAATCTACTTTCTTTGGATTGCGGTGACGAAGTAAAGTAGTTGCGTCTTGTTAGTACCTCCACAATCGTTCACCTCGATCGTTGCAAAAAAAATATTGAAAGGGTCAAAAACAAAGTTAACGAAATCGTTTACCACGATCGTTCAACACGATCACATTTTAATTTAATATATTTTTTTATTTTTTTAGATGATATAAAGACAAAGATATGATAGTAATTAAAAGACAGATGATGAAAGTTCATGAAGCATTGGTATAAAAAGGATATTTCAAAAGAAATGCATCCCTGATGAGTTTGAGTTGCATAGTAACGCAGGGACTGTTTATTTTAGGCTAGACTTTTTACGTCCACGGTGGTTTTTTCTTCTTTTGTCGGTCCTCTGGGATTTTGATTGCCTTAGTCTGGAGCTTTTCCTTATCGACATTCAATACAATTTCCCCTTTGCACACATCAATTTGAGCGCGACCAGTCAAGAGGAACTGTCGTCCCAATATGATGGGTGCATCTTCATCTACTTTATAATCCAAAATGATGAAGTCTGCCGGCAAGATGAATTTATCAATTGAGATTGCGATATCTTTCAACTCTCCCTCAGGATGTATTTGAGATCTGTCCGGAAGTAGAAGAGTCTCCGTCGTGGGCGTGAGTTTGCCCATATTTAATCATTTGAATATTGATAGCGACATTACGTTTATACTCGCCCCAAGATCGCATAGTGCTTGGCCAATGTAGACTCTTCCAATAGAGCATGGTATCGTGAAGATTCCTGGGTCGCATATTTTTGGTGGGATCGTTGTATTTTGCGTTACTGTCTCCGTAGCGATCTTATCTTCATCATTCTGTTTCTTTTTCAATCTTTATGGGAATGGTGGTGGCTGGACTTCTTCTATCTCGTGTTCTAGAGGCTTGAGGGTGGACGCAACTTCTGGGTTCATCTACTTGGGCTCTTTTTAATTATGAGTCAACGGGTCCTCAGTTGTTACCGCATTCAAGTTGGTCGCGATGGGTTCCTTCCTTCCTTCCGCGGTCATTGTTTCGCATAGCAAGGAGTCTGCTAAGCATTGTTCCTTCCCCATGCCCCCAATGTTGCGAGAGAGCTCAGTTGAGCTCAGCAAAGCTCCTTGCAGTCTATTTTTGAGCTTGCCCGCAATCTGTCCAAGCTAAATTTCGAGATTTCGGATGGACGATGCTTGATTCTGAAGCACTGATTTGTTCTTCTCAATATACTTCTTCAACAAGCTCTCTAAGGATTAAGATTGTGGTGCCTGCGAACTTCTGGCTTGGTTATGCATTGGACCATTGGTTCGCGGGAAAAATCCCGGTGGCCCTTCTTTTTGCAACACTGGTTGAAAGCTTTGTTGTTGATTTTTCCATGCAAAATTAGGGTGGTTTCTCCACCTAGAGTTGTACATGTCGAAATAAGGATTATTGTTTATGAAGCATACTGACTGAGGATTTCCTGGGCATTCTTCCCTCGGATGTGCATCTCCACAGATGACACAACTTGTGGTCGTTTGAGCAATTGCGTTGACCTGCCTTTTTTTCGCTCCCGTGTTGTTAATTGCGATGCCTTGTATCAAACTCATCATCGTAGTCATTTGGTTCTGAAGGGATGCGATGGCCCCGTAGTTCGTGTCATTGTCTCTAATTCTTAATCTTTGATCGCTTTCTCTGCAATCCTCATGATTTTTTGAAATGCGATGAAGGATATTCTTGGCCTCCGCATACGTTTTATCGAGCAGAAGTCCAGCTGCTACCGCATTGGTAATGGTTTGTGATGCATTGGTTAATCCTTGGTAGAAAATCTCCATCTGTAAGTAGTTTGGTAAGCAGTTATGTGGCCAGTCTTTTACCAGCCTCTTAAACCTCGCCCAAGCATCACTGGGCGATTCTTCAATTTCTTGTTCAAAATTCGTATTTAACTTCCTCCTTCTTGCATTCTCCGTTGGAGAGAAGTATTTCTTCATGAACTTTTCCATGCATTCTTCCCACAAAGTTATCTCTCCCAGTTCAAGAGAATACGCCCATTTTCGTGCTTGGTCACACAATGAAAATGGAAATAAAGTTAGTCGAACTTCCTCGGTGGAGATATTAGGGAACAAAAAAGTGTTGCAGTTCTCTATGAAGCTCCGGAGGTGGGCGTGTGGGTCTTCGCCATGCTTCCCTCCAAACTATCTAGTAGTTTGGATCATCTGCAGCATCACCCATTTCATTTTGAATCTCGATCTATCAAGAGCGGGCCTCATGATTCCTGGGGAGAAATTGTAGAGGTTGGGCGATGCATAGTCCCAAATGGGCCTATTGCACCGCTCACTGATAATTGGCAGAAATGCACGTTATTATAGTACTAAGTTATTAAACAATGAAGGTTTGCGTTGATAAAATATATAAAATTGCATCCAAAAAGCATTAAGTTCATAATATTGCGGTCGCAAGCGCCCATCGCATGAAAATAATAACTTATGTGTTTTTGGGCAGAATATGCGTTGACGCAAGGCGGAAAATGCGATCACAAGAAATCAACGGTCGAATGTAGCGTTACCACAAGGCTTTGCGGTGATTTGCGCTCGCAAGTATCTGTTCAAGAAGGATTGCCACATAGAGCCAGCGTAACTTGGTGGGCACATCTGGGTGAAAAGCATAATAAATCATGATGGGATAGAAAATTGATGACGATCAAGTCTAAATTAAGATGACAAGCCGCTAACAAACTGCTGTAGCAAGTTCACTCAACTTTTCGGTGACAAATATTCGGCGCATCAGACAGAGAATTAATGTCATCCCATCAATGCAACAATAAGAGAGAAGATGCCTTTCACCCTGAAGCTCTATAAATACTGAAGGCAACCTTCAGTAAAGAAGTTCGGATAGTTAGAGAATTTTCCCTTAGATAGAAGTAGCCTTGTTCATAATTTTCCTTTTTACTTAGAAAGCGGAGTGAGAGAAGGGAAGAGATGCCGGAAGATCGCTCTGGTCAACTAGAGTGTCACACCCCCTTTCTAGTACCATTCTATAATAATATTTTAATTTAACATTTCCCCCTTTATCTATTAAAAGCCTTAACATGTTTACAATAACCATCTAAAATTTAATACATCTAGCTAAATTTTCCAATACTTTTCTATTACATGATCCGAGCCGTGCCCTGAGAAATTACCAAGTCCTGATGTTTTGGTGGTTGTAGGCTTCTTTCTGAACGCTCCACTTTGTAACATGGGGGAGGGGGGAAATAGAAGAAAACATTTGGAAAAGTGTGAGCTAATAAGCCCAGTGAGTGGTGCCTTTTAAGATAACCATAGCTTAACAAAACATATTTTTGGGAAGTCAATCACATAATCACAATTTCATTATAATCTATGCATGATCACGTGTAATCTCATTCAATCATTATTCTCCATTACATGTTATACTTGGCATGTTCACATCATGCATATATTAACAATCATAACAACTTTTTATGGAAACTTTCCTATAACCCGCTTTCCCCGCAAATGTGCACATCGACAACTATTTCCCACTAGTCATGCTTAAGTATCTTGACTATATTTCCTACCGGTCGTCACCGACTATCATTTCCCGCCGACCAAAGCCGACTATATTTTCCTTCCAAGTACCATTTTTAAGCATGCTAACTTATGTATTTCAGGTATAATCTTAGTTTCCATAGAAATTACACAGATAATATCATGGCAAGTAACATAACATTATAAGCATGCATTTGTACTTACCTATTTTATAACAATGCATAAAACTCAATAACCACTCACCATAAGCAAGATTTTCTACTAAAACCACTTTGAGAATATCTTCCTGAGATTTCCTCCATATCAATGAAAATTCCTCAATTAATACTTTTTATATCAATAAATAATGTTAAAATAGCCAAAATACCTTCATATAATAAAAGTACTAGCTTACCCCACTCCAAACTTAATTAAAATCCTAAAATCAGCCCCTTTAAGGGTTATTTTAACTGTGTGGCCGCAATGAAGTCTGGCAGGCAGTTGGGTCGTTCGGCTGAGTGCAGGGTGAACGTGCTGCGTCGCACGGTGGGCTGCTGCGTTGGGCTGGCATGCGTGGCGTTAGTGCGAGGCACGCTGCTTTGCGTTGGACGGACACATCGTTGCAAGGCGTAAGGCGCGCGCTGTGTGATGCATTGGTTGGCTGGGCGTATGCATCCAGGCTAGCTTCAAATTTGCATCAACGCAACTTCTGCTCCTTCGGACCCTAACTATTTTGGCAGCCTCAATACTCAAACTTAACACTCTAAATAAGCTCTTAATACTGAGATTTTGGTGATGGTATGAATGAATTGTTCTCGCCCAACCCCTATTTATAGCCATCCCAAGCTCACCCTCTTGTGACAACTCAACTCACATTTGTCACTTTTTAAGGCTGCCAGCACTTAGCCTATTGTAGCAAAGCCTTGAGTTGTTCTCAACTTAGTTTTCCCGCCAAAATTCTCATTTTTCATACAACCTCCTTCCTTCACCTCCTACTTAGAGCGATAAGACTATTTTTACATGTAATCTCCTTCGTCCACCTCTTGCTTAGAGTGATAGGATTTCTTTGTATGAACCTCCTTTCCTCACCTTATTCACTTAATACTTAAAAATATTTATCTATTTAATTTGTTAGGCTTATGGACGCATCTCTTAAATATTTCCATCCCCTTTTGGGGTTCTTTTCCCATCAATCAGCCTTCCTTTTGTCCATAACGCATAGCAAGCCAACTCACTACCATCGCAATCCAACTTAGCCATCGCATGAGCCAGCCATCACCAACACATAGGGTTGCCGCTCATCCTCGACGCATGGCTCACTAGGTATGACCACACGACTTGTTTGGCATGGGCGTATGGCACATGACATAGGCATTGGCCACCGACGCATGGGTGTGCTGCAAAGGCGCTGGCCATCACTCCAAGGCTTGCTCAGTCGCATGGGCACTCGATAGGGCACTTAGATGCATAGGCATGGTCGTTCGACAATGCGCTCGCAGCATGGGCTGGCTGTTCGACACATGGGAAAGGGCGCTCAGCGCAAGGCATCGACCCATAGGCATGGCCGCTCGGCAGCTTGACAGCGTTCGGCGCATAGGCTGGGTGCTTGGGCTCGATGCATGAGCTTGGCGCCTGGCATGCCCGTTCGATGCATAGGCAGGGGTGCTTGGCATGCCCGCTCGATGCACGCCTCCAATGCATGCCTTGTCCACATCCGCATGCCTTGTGCTTGCACTTACGTTAGCTGCTTGCAAGCCCACGGCCATTGCCCAAGCCTTCTTGCTTGAAAAGATTAGCGCAACATGAAGCCAGCCTCCTATGCACTCTTAGGCCTTGCATTCAAGGTGCTTAATGTTGACTGACTTTTTTTTATAGGTAAGGATGTATGATGTTCTATGCTCATGTTGATGCGATACTACTTCTGAATATGCGTTAATTGTGGATATTCATGTAGTATGCCATGCGCTGTCACAAGTTTCCTTACGATGGAACCAAGTGTAATTCTACCGTAAGTTTCTCAGTATGATCCGAGGTCGAACACGGGGACTAGTTTAGGTTATTGTGGTATGTTTATGATATATGCGACCAAGTTTTCAATCTTTAAAAAGGTGTGTACAGGTATATAAATTGCAATAAAATAAAGTAAAGCAGTAAAGATGTGATAATAAAATAAAAATACAGTAAACCTAAGCTAGATGATACAAGATGCAGGCTTCATGTACAAGATGTTGGGGTCAAGGCTGGCTATGAAAGTTGTGCAAAGACATGGGGTGTGGCGGCAAGTCTTATGAATAGAATAGAAAAAGAAAGACAAATAATATAAACAATGCAAGTTATTAATCGCATTGAAGCTACAAATACTGTTCCGCTCTTCTCTTGGCGTACACCTCTCGGTGATTGGTCGTGCTCCCACATGTTTGTGGTGAAACAGAGACTAACGAAATGAACGCAAGGTTGCTTCCATGTCTGGAAGTACTACTCACTTTAGTTAACACATTCTTCTAATCCTCTCTCGATATATCAGAATGACATCTTCACTTCTGCTCTCACAGGTGAAGATGCCGTCTAGCATGCCTTAGCTAAACGCATTTTATATCTCTAACATAAATTAGGTACTTGGTTAATTCATATTACTTATCAGGGAATTAAGAAAACATCATGGAGAAAGTGATTGACGGGTGAACGGAAATAGACAGAGAATGGTAAATGGAAGCTATCGAAACATTTAATATCTCTATTAAGCGTTTGATACAGTGTGTGAATGATGAGATAAACAAACAAGCGTCAATGTCTTGGCACTGATTCGATGAAATTCCACTTGCCGGATAGGATGGTTTTGATGGCAGGAAGACCTTCCCTCTCAAGCTTGCTCCACCGGTAGCAGGGATCTTTACACGGAGCTTTCAATCGGGTATTTGGTAGATTAGATCAGAGATTCACCTCTTGGCCTTATCTCGTCTTCTTCTTAGATTTCGTTTCTTAAGCACTAAGCTTAGCCTTTTCTCTCAACAATTTTGCAGCACTTACCCCATATCCCTTAGCATATTTTTTCTCTGAAATCAATGGGGAATTTATAGGTGCAGATCTTTGACTCCGTCCTTGTGGTCCCCACTTGATCGTTATGGTAATTCTGAAGATGGAGGGATATTATTTCTTCTATTATGCAATCAGACCGTCAATTCTGCACAACCTTTAGTTGTACACGTGTCTCAATCTTCCACTTTTGGGTTGCTTAGTTGCATCTTCCGATCATGGGTTCGCATATGGTGTTGTTTTTATTAACGCATGTGGTTGAAACACAGCTCTGGATCGACTATCACATTGCGCCGTTACTTCTGTAATCGTCTCTTCATTATTGATTGAAGGGTGCATTGTGACAGAGATGTGTTGATTAGTTTCTCATGAGCCATTAGCGCAAGCGGTGACTTGGTCTCCTACAAAACAAAGTAAAATTCGACTTGTCTTCCATCTTTATGGTGTTAGTGGGTGTAACTGCGATCATTTATAATTGTTGTAATACTAGGCTAATTTTCATACAATCGGCGCATATTTGCTAACTTTTGGCCGCAATATCTAGATAAGGTGGCATAAATAACTTGTATTTCTACATATTATCACACCCCCAAATTTAGATATATGCTTGTCCTCAAGTATATCTTCTACTAAGGCAATCATGCTACATTCCTATCCTCTATTTTTGCAACGATTGGTTGCTCTGAATGCTGCACTTAAGCACATTACTTGACATTGCAATTTCCTTCTATCCTTGCCAATTTGTAGCAAGCCCTACTTTATTGTTCTATATGACAAAATTATGCTCAAAGAAGCTTTTCTAGTTTTCAAAATAGAATGTTTATCTTTTCTTTGTCAAAACAACTCGATGTATCTATCTATGGTGAGAAAAAATTTGCGCCATTTCTTTTTTAGAGACTGTTGGTCATGGTTACACTATTCGTTTTGGCTTATCCCCACGGGTGTCATATGAACATCCAACTACGAGCAGGCTCCTTTCACAACTAAACTCTTATAAGGTTGGGAATATTTTTAAGGGTTTTCCCTTGCGCTGACATTGGAGTTTTGCGTTGTATTATTATTATTATTATTTTAAATGGAAATGGATACATTTTCTTAACTACAGCATAATCTTGATCTCATCTGCTCAAACCTTCCCCACTCCCAAATTAAAGATGAGCAAGATCCTCATTGTGTTGTTTGGAGAGACTAGACAAACACTTAGAAGAAAATTTCAAAAAGAAGGTTTGAGCAGAACTTTGAAAGATAAAAAGTAAAGCACTGCTAAACTAAGAATTAACTAAGTGTTAGTCAGAATTTACTAAATATGGGAAATGTTTCTAAGTGTAAACATGTATTACATCATAGCAACGCAATGAAGATCGTAAAAATAAGAGATTAAGAACATTACAAAAATTGACAAAGGAAGATACAGAAAAAGGCATCGACAAAGAGTGGAGTGAATATATACTTTGATTGTATTGACTATTAACAAGTATACAAATAAATTACAAATGAACGCATTATAAAATTTTCTATTGCCTGTACGAGAGTCAAAGAATTTTGATTACTTTACAAATAATAAAAGAATTGAATACAATTAAAGAATGGCCGCATAAAAAAAAATCGTATTGGAAAAAAGTGTAAATATTAAGGTTAAGGAGCATGGGGATCTGGCGGATTTTGAGGTGGTGCAGGAGGCGCGTCTTCAAAATTTAAGTGCTGCCGGAGATGTAGGGGCATCATTGGACCTTGAAGATATGCGTTAAGAAAGTTGAAGTACTCTTGATTACGCTCTGTAATCATTCTCTGGTGCATATGGACTTTATAAATGTTGAGCTGCATGTTGATCAGCACATCTCTTGATGTGGTGGCACTGCGTTGAATCTCATCAATGCGCTTCATTACTACCTCAAATCGTTGGCTAAAGAGGTGTTGTTATTGAGAGAAGAATTGTTGTTGTTGGGAGAAGAGAGATCTCATTTCTACTAAATCAGCAGCCATGGCGGTGATGGAGGGTTGTGCCTGCGATGTCTCGCCAGCATTGTTTTGGGGTTGGGCAGAGGTGCCTTCACTCAAATCGTGTGGGTCATCAACTTGCGACGGTGGAATGGTGGGTTGCGGTGATGATGCTAATGGTGAAGGTGGGGCTGCTGTGTAAATTGGAGAGTTGGGGACAAGAAGTAGGTTTGTAAAATGCTCGTGTAAGGGGGAAGAGGGTTGCGCCGGCGAGCTTGGCGGGCTTGGAGGCTAGATGTTTAAGGGAAGAGGGTCCATGGGTGCCGGATTTTACATTGGTGAATGTTGGACCTTCTCTTTTCCCTTATCCTCTCTTCGTCTTCTTTTTGGTCTGGTTCTAGCGGCGCATTCAAATCGATCGCATGCCTCTTTGTTGGCAGGCTGGGGCAGTGTGGAGAATCTTTGAGGAGCATCCTCAAGATTTTTATGTTGATGAGGCCGTGGACTTCTGGCATGGGCTCTTCATCAACGCCTATACCCATAGATAGTCATAGACTTGAAATGATCCATGGGAAGAAGTATTGCCCCCATATATGCCCTACCAATGCTCTAATCTGCCTCGCGATCAACTGCCCCACGTTGATAGGAATGTCGCGAGCTATACAGTATGCGTCCATGACTCGATCCCTTGATATAGTTCTGTCGTGCATTGTTGGGATCAATCGTTTCTTGACCAAATAAACCTAGAGGCTTCCCTCCGGTAGCAAGGACTTGGATTCTAAGGTAGGATGCCTTTGGGCGAGACCGACCACTTCGTGCCCGGTTGCTTCAGTATCTTCACGCGTCCTTCATCTGCCCTTCTGTGGGATCATCAATAATTTTGTTCCCTGGCGCATCAAGGTTGTCCTTCATTTGATAAATTTCTTTGATGTCCCTTGAGTTGAAAGATACTGTCTCCCCCTTAAAGGTCAGTGCATCCCTATTTTTGTGCAGGTGCCCGCGGTAAAAGCTTCGTACTACCTGAGGCACTATGATGAATGGGCATTGGCAGACTGTGTCCCACCCATGCTCCACAATTACGCTCGTGATGAGGTCAGGTAGTGGAGTCGGCACAGGGTAGAAGCCCATCTCGATCAACATATCATTGTTCTTCTTTTTCTTTGATGATCGCTTCTTGGCCACCGTGGGTTCGCTGCTTTCTGCTACATCCTTGCCTTTTGCCAATGCAAGGCGGGCTACTTGTTGTTTTCTCTTTTCCTGCTCTCTACGTTGCTCTTCTTTCTTGCGCTCAGCGAGCTCTTTGGCCTTGCTCTTATATAGGCGCTTCTTATTGGCTTCGCGCTTCTTCCTCTTCTCCTCCAACAACAATCTGTCCTCTTCTTCCTTCTTCCTTCTCTTTTCTTCTTCTTCTTCTCTTTCTTCTCTCGCAAACTCTTCTTCGAATTTCTCAGAGGCCAGCAACAGGCGCTGTTCGTCCTAGCGCTTCCGGATCCCTCCAAGTCTGGCAAGCTTATTGTTGCGTCGCATTTCTTCAAACTCCAATCTTCTTCTTCTATCCCCCTCTGTGATGATGAGCTTGCCCCTCTCCATCTTTTCTTGCTTCTCCTCCTATTCTTTTCTTTTTCTCTCTTTCTCTTCCAATGCTAAGATTAATCTTTGAGGGTCAATTGTGGACCCTTGCGGCGTATTCTCCTTGCGACGCCGCATTAGGGGGGTCCCTCTGCTTCTTCTCCATCATCCGTCACAACTATTTACGTTGCTTCAGGTTGTGTCGATTCCATCAACTGTGTCGTTTCCCCCTTATCCTCCCTTACGGAGGTTGATTCTCCATCAGGGCTCATAGCCTTCCGTTTTGCTTCTTCTTCTTCTCTCAGGCACCTTTTCTCATGTCGGCACAATCTTTTCTCTTCTTTCTCCTTCTTCTTCCTCTCCTTCTTGGCCTCTTCATCTTCATCATCATCCTTTTGCTCTTTGATCTTTCTTGCCATGCGATGATGTGAAAACTCTGCCTCTCTAGCCTTCTTTCCCTTCTTCTTCTTCTTCTTATCTTCCTTCTCGGCCTCTTCTGGCCGCTTCTCTCTCTTTTTATCTTCCTTCTTAGCCTTTTCTGGCCGCGCATCCCCTACAACCTCTTTCATCGCAATGTAAGGGGTTACTAATGCAACCTCTGCTTTTTTGGCCTCCTTGATTGCAATCTCTTCTTCTTCTCTTCTTGGAGGTTCGTCATAAATTTCTGCGATGATAGTTGCCTCCTGAGTCTCTGGGACTAAAACATCATTCTCCTTTTCTTCTTTTTCACCCACCACTTCTTCCACCACCATTACTCCATCCTTCAATGGTTTATCAGCCACTACCATCGCCTCTTCCTCCATAGGCAGTGGTTGGTTTACAACCCCTACCTCGGACAGTCCACCTCCTTGCTCCAAGGTATTTAGGACATTGCCAAACACCTCCGTATCAACTCATCTCTTCCTTTCGCTTTCAATGGAGACGATAGGTGTTGGTGTAGGCATGCTCTCAGTGCTTCCTCCTCTCTTAGACATAGGAGGTCTACCGACCAAAGGATTTCTCCGGTCTCTTCCCGCGAGTTTGGGGACAGTGTGGGCTTGGGTGGCAAGCCTCCGACTGGCAGCCAGTAATGCTGCCTATCACATGACTACTTGATCAGGGGTGGAAGGTGAAGCGGACGTGTTTGGGGTTTGGTCAGCCATGGATACGAGCTTGGAAAAATCTTGTAAAAACTCGAGCTGCTGGGAGAAAGAAAGCTTTGGGATGCAAGACGCTTAGGGTTTCTAGTTTGCCAAAGTGAAGTAAAGGGTTTCCAATGAAAGAGGAGGTCGTATTTATAGGTTGGGCCGTGGTGGGGCCCAACGCAATCTTCGCGGAGACTGGCCTCGAGCAACTCAACAGGCGCGTTGTTTCACCTCATTTATGGAATTTCAAAAAAAAGTGTCCTTTCGTCTGCGCCGTCATAATTGCATGGGGATACGAATCGATTGGACTTCTTCCCAAATTGCCAAACGAATTTTTCTTTAATATTTTATTTGAATTGACGCATGAACAAGAATCACGTATTGTGCTCTCCAACGCAACTGTATCTTTGTAGAGGATAGGCAACAACACATATGTCCCCGCAATACACCCCTTACTAATGCATTTCTGGAGGATACCTCAACATAGTGCATTTGGCTAAGGACGGGAAAAGGACACATGCGAGCGCAACACACCCCTCAACTCAATCCAATTGAGGTAGGTGAACGCAAAGCATTTCTAATTGGTTTGTGATGCGTCCATTATCTTCTTGCTTTCTTGTTGTTAATTTTTTTATTAATTTTATTTTAAAATTTTCATCAGCGCAAGTGCTGTGTCTTGCGGCAATAGATTTTCTTTTATTACTCAACCATTCACCATTTAAAGTACAACGCATTGATTACAAAAAAAAAAAAAAAAAAGTCAGAGAATTAAAGACGAGACAACATTAAATGCAGAGAAATGAATGAGGAAATAAATTCATAAAGTCAAAGTTGAATTAAATGTAGAATTTAAGATAGAATTCAGAATTTAAAGAGACAGAAATTTAATAAAGTATTAAACATAGTATTGATATATGGACCGAAAATTGCATTGTTCTAGGTGACTGCAATCCACATCTCCGCAGGCGGTCAGGCTTGCCTGCTCAATGTCTTAAGTACATTGCTCCTTCCCTGTAGATCCCGGGGCTTCTGAATTGCTGGGCAATGTTCCCGATGTTTGACTTCTTAGATCATAAGTCAGCTGGCCCACTTGGATCTCCAGATTTCTTATAGAAGACAATTGTGCTTGCATCACTGCATCATTTTTATCCATATACTACTTCAGTAGCATCTTTAACGAGCCTCCCGAGGTGTTAGATGATGATGGTTGTAGGTTCTGCAGTCTTGATTGCCCTTGATTGCCTACTTGATGGTTCACTGGCCCTCCTAGGTTGGGATTCCCTCCCCAACCGAAGTTAGGATGGCTCCTCCATCCCGGATTATAGGTGTTGCTGCAGGGGTTGTTCTGGATAGCACATACTTGCTAAAGATTCAATGGACAGCCATCAGCTCCATGAGCCCCTCCACAATTGATGCAGCTGATTGCAGTCACTTGAGCTGGTGCAGCGGGTTGCGCTGATTGTGGGGCAATGGCTCCTTGGTTAATTGCCATTGATTGGAGGATCGAGGTCACCGTGGCCATTTGTGCGGCCAACGTGGTCATTGCTCCGCAGGGACAGTGGCTGTTTCATTTTTCCTTCTATCGGTGCTGCCGGCCTCCATATTCCTCGACGATCCATCCATATTCCGTGAGATGCGGTCGAGGATGACTTTGGCCTCAGTGTATGTCTTATCCATAAAACCTACTGCGGAGGCATCAGTAACAGCCTGCATTGCTCTGTTCAGGCCATGAAGAGCAATTAGGAATCCCGATATGCGGGCAGTTTTTCACCAGTCTCCTGAATCGCACCTAGGCGGTGCTCAGAATTTCATTCTCCTTCTATTCAAAGTTCAACACATCCTTTCGCCGCCTTGCGTTGACTGCGGGTGGGAAGAACTTCTTCATAAACTGCTCCACCAATTTCTCCCATGAAGTGATCTCATTTGGCTTCAGTGAGTAAGCCCACCTCTTAGCCTCATCCCTCAAGGAGTAAGGGAACAAATACAATCTTATATTTTATGGGGTAACGCCAGGTAAGGAAAAATTGCCATACATCTGGACAAAGCTGGTCAGATGGGCATGTGGGTCTTCACCTTGTAGACTCCTGAACTGCCCGACATTTTGAATGATCTGCAACATGACCGGCTTAATCTCAAAGCACGCGTTCTCCTCCACAGTTGGCTTCGAGATTCCAGGCGAAAAATCATACAAACTAGGTGCCGCATAATTAAGCATCGGGATGTTGCGATCAGCTGCCAGGAAAAATGGATCCTGACCCGATCGAACATCCCCTTGGTTTGCAATTGGCACCGCTTATTGTTGTTGTCCACGATGCTAGCTGCCTTTTTCTGCTGAATTCAGTTCTGACGTACCCTTGCACGGAAAGTTCGCTCGATCTCAGGGTTAGCTACGAATTTTGGTTCAGCACCAAGACTCATAAACCGTCAGGCTGCTCTCCACATTGAACAGTCAGTATAATGAGATCTGTCCTGCAAAATACCAAAAAACACACTCAAACAATAAACCGTTAACCAAGTTCCCCGCCAACGGCGCCATAAACTTGTTGACTGACTTTTTTTTATAGGTAAGGATTTATGATGTTCTATGCTCATGTTGATGCGATACTACTTCTGAATATGCGTTAATTATGGATGTTCATGTAGTACGCCATGCACTGTCACAAGTTTCCTTACGATGGAACCAAGTGTAATTCCACCGCAAGTTTCTCGGTGTGATCCGAGGTCGAACACGGGGACTGGTTTAGATTATTGTGGTATGTTTATGATATATGCGACCAACTTTTCAATCTTTAAAAGTGTGTGTATACAGGTATATAAATTGCAATAAAATAAAATAAAACAGTAAAGATGCCATAATAAAATAAAAATATAGTAAATCTAAGCTAGATGATACAAGATACAGGCTTCATGTACAAGATGCTGGGGTCAAGGCTGGTTGTGAAAGTTGTGCAAAGACGTGGGATGCGGCGGCAACTCTTATGAATAGAATAGAAAAAGAAAGACAAATAATATAAACAACGCAAGTTTTTAATCGCATTGAAGCTACAAATACTATGCCGCTATTCTCTTGGCGTACACCTCTCGGTGATCGGCTACGCTCCCACATGTCTGTGGTGAAACAGAGACTAACGTAATGAACGCAAGGTTGCTTCCATGTCTGGAAGTACTACTCGCTTTAGTTAACGCATTCTTCTAATCCTCTCTCGATAGATTAGAATGGCATCTTCACTTCTGCTCTCACATGTGAAGATGCCGTCTAGCATGCCTTAGCTAAACGCATTTTATATCTCTAACATAAATTAAGTACTTGGTTAATTCATATTGCTTATCAGGTAATTAAGAAAACATCATGAAGAAAGTGATTGATGGGTGAACGGAAATATACAGAGAATGGTAAATGGAAGCTATCGAAAATTTAATATCTCTATTAAGCGTTTGATACATGGTGTGTGAATGAAGAGATAAACAGTGAAGTACAACGATGAAAGAGATAGACAGAAACAAACAAGCGCCAATGTCTTGGCACTGATTCGATAAAAATCTACTTGCCGGATAGGATGGATTTGATGGCAGGAAGAGCTTCCCTCTCAGGCTTGCTCCACTGGTAGCAGGGATCTTTGCATAGAGCTTTCAATCGGCCGTTTGGCAGATTAGATCAGAGATTCACCTCTCGGCCTTATCTCGTCTTCTTCTTGGATTTCATTTCTTAGGCACTCAGCTCAACCTTTTCTCTCAACAATTTTGCAGCACTTACTCCGTATCCCGTAGCATTTTTTTTCTCTGAAATCAATGGGGAATTTATAGGTGCAGATCTTTGACTGCAGCCTTATGGTCCCCACTTGATCGTTATGGTAATTCTGAAGATGGAGGGATATTATTCCTTCTGTTATGCAATCAGATCGTCAATTCTGCATAACCTTTAGTTATACACTAGTCTCAATCCTCTGCTTTTGTGTTGCTCAGTTGCATCTTCCGATCATGGGTTTGTATGCGGTGTTGTTTCTATTAACGCATGTTGTTGAAACACAGCTGTGGATCAACTGTCGCATTGCGCCATCATTGCGGTAATCGTCTCTTCATTGTTGATTGATGGGTGCATTGTGACAGAGATGCGTTAATTAGTTTCTCATGAGCCTTTAGCACAAGCAGTGACTTGGTCTCCTGCCAAACAAAGTAAAATTCGACTTGTCTTCCATCTTTATGGTGTTAGTGGGTGTAACTACGATCAATTATAATTATTGTAATACTAGGCTACTTTTCATACAATCGGCACATATTTGCTTACTTTTGGCCGTAATATCTAGATAAGGTGGCATAAATAACTTGTATTTCTACACGTTATCACTTAAGCCCTCCACATGCATTGGCCGTACTCCTAACCACTTGCAACCTTTTGATCCTTTTTATTTTTACAGAACTTAGTCCTAATGCTTTCACCATTTCATCTAATATTTCTTTATCACTTAGGATTTTCCTTCTCTAAATAACCTTCCACCTTGGATTTAGTGTTAGGGTCTTACATTTACCACCCCCTTAAAATAATTTCGTCCCCGAAATTAAACGAAACTTATTTTACAACAAAATGTTTATTAATTTGATTTGTCTAATACAATTCTATTACATAACGGCTTTCATCCTAGTCTTCTAGAATTTTCTCTTTCCCTTTTCCCACGACCGATATATTGTCTTCCCTATCTTGAGCTAACCCATATAGTTTTCCCCACGTCATTTTTCCTGTTTCTTCTTTTCTTCCTCCTTCAGTCTGTCCTCCCTCAACAATCGTTGGTCTCACTCCCGGGTTGCTTGGTGATTGTATATTTCCAGTATTCATCAACTGGGGACATTCTCGTTTAAAGTGTCCTGGATTGCCACACTTAAAACATATGCGTCATCGTCCTTGGGTTTGTTCCCAACATCTTCCCCAGTGATATTTATTACAGACCGGACATCTTGGTTTTTGGTTAACACTCACCATTGACTCCTTTATTTGGCTTTTCCGTTCAGGGTCTGCTTTAGTATTTGCAATTCCTCTTCGTTTCCATCCACTTCTACTTTTGATCCTGGGGCTAAAATTTCTTGGTTCTTCTCTCCCCACTTACTCATTGATGAGTCCTTTTCTGGTCTTACTTCTTCTGCTGTTAAACTTCTTTCTATTCTCATTGCAGCTTCTATTAGTTTTGAAAATTCTCCCCATTCTGTGGTTGCTATAACAGGAGTTCGAATCTCTTGTCTTAATCCTGATTCAAACCTCCGACAGCGTTCCTTTTCATCCACAACTATGTTTAAAGCATACTTGGATAGCTCCGTATACTTTAATTCACATTCCGTTACAGTCATGTTTCCCTGCATGAGTTGTAGGAACTCATCTTGTTTCGTATCTCTGAATGATCGAGGATAGAATCTTTCGAAGAATGCTTTTCGAAATTCTTCCCAACACATTTCTTCTTGGTCTCCTCTTCTATTCTTCAGCAGTTTCCACCAATCTTCTGCCTGTTTTTGTAGCAAGAATGTTGCAATACTTACTTTTCTGTTTTCAGGGCATCTCATTACCCCAAAACATTTTTCTATCTGATTCATCCAAACTTCTGCATCTATAGGGTCTTTTGTTCCTTCAAAGTTTGTGGCTCCGAATGACTTTAATCGTTCTATCCCATATTTCTTCTAGGGATCAGGTTGTATATTTCCTAAACTTGCTTGGAGTCTTTGGGTGAATTTATCCATTTGTTCTTCCTCCCTAGTCTTTTCTCTCGGAAGACTTGAGGCACCTTCACTTTCGTTTCCAGAGGGTTGCCCAGTTCTACGTTTTCCACTTCTCAGCATTTTATCTACAACAATCCACATGTATTATCAACATACTACATTTATTTATATACATAGTTTCTATTTACATTACTAATTAACTTCAGTCTATAGAGTTTCTATTTACTCTCTATCCTGTAGATGTAGGTTTTCGAAATTAATACGCATCTGCTCATCTCTCCACATGCATCTCTCCTAAACATGGCCTATCTCTTTACAGAAAATACAAAACTTATAAGATTTCGCGTTATTGGATTCATAGGTGGGTTGTTCCTAGAATTCTATCACTATACGTCGAGGAATATCTTTCTTAGCCGCTCGCCCCTACTCCTGATCTACCGTCAGTTCAGGTAATATGTTGTTACTTCCGGAGCTTGAACCTCCCACCATCTCCCCTTGGTATTTCCCTTGGATTTCTCTCGTTCTTTTCTAAAAAACATAACAACTTTTTACGGATATGGCCAGTCTTGCCACACCCGTAACAGATTCCGGTCCCTTTCAGGCATAGACTGCTATGATTCTTACCGCATTATGGACATCCCATATTATTTCGGGATCCCACTAAGTTTGTATTATTCAAAGTAATAGAGTGTTCAATATTGTTGTTCATACTATGTTCAGATATTTCAGGGGTTTCCCCTGGGTTAGCACCGCGGTCTTCAATTCATGTCCAGGAGTCATTCCACCACCAGTCCTACTTGCTCGGATTCATTTCCAACAATGGACATTATTCAGGTTACTATCTATTAATCTCTTTATTTCTTTTTCCCTTTCTCGCATTTTCATTTGTCCACCTATTATCCCTTACTTCTTTTCCTAACGTTTCCTGATCTTTTTGTCATTTATTTTAGATTTTCTTAATGTATTTCATTATATTTACCCTTTTTAGGATCTGACATAGACCAGTTTCTTAATACTATCAGGCTTCCATACCTTAGGTAAGCCTTTTCCCGATGTCGCTTTGGCTTTAACCTACCCCTTTTCCCTTTTTCTTTCCTCTAGATTCAATTTATACTTATGCTCGACTCAACTTTCCCAGGTTTTATGTAAACCTTTGCTCTGATACCAGAATTGTCACACCCTCTCCCTAGCCTTAGCACAAGACTTGGAAGAGAGCATGAAGACATACTAGTACCATTCTATAATAATATTTTAATTTAACATTTCCCCCTTTATCTATTAAAAGCCTTAACATGTTTACAATAACCATCTAAAATTTCATACATGTAGCTAAATTTTCCTATACTTTTCTATTACATGATCCGAGCCGGCCCTGAAAATTAACCAAGTGCGGTGTTTTAGTGGTTGTAGACTCCTTTCTAAACACTCCCACTTTGCAAACCTGGGGGGGGGGGGGGGGGAATAGAAGAAAACATTTGGAAAGCGTGAGCTAAATTAGCCCAGTAAGTGGTGCCTTTTAAGATAACCAAGATTAACAAAACATATTTTTTGGGAAGTCAATCACATAATCACAATTTAATTATAATCTATGCATGATCACGTGTAATCTTATTCAATCATTATGCCTCCATTACATGTTATACTTGGCATGTTCACATCATGCATATATTACAATCATAAAAATTTTTTATGGAAACTTTCCTATAACTTCTTTCCCAACCAATGTGCACATCGACAACTATTTTCCGCTAGTCATGCTTAGGTATCTTGACTATATTTCCCGCCGGTCGTCACCGACCTATCATTTCCGCTGACCGAAGCCGACTATATTTTCGAGCCAAGTACTATTTTTAAGCATTCTAACTTATGTATTCGGGTATAATCTTAGTTTCCATAGAAATTACACAGACAATATCATGGCAAGTAACATAACATTATAAGCATGCATCTGTACTTACCTATGCATTTATTCATATAACAATGCATAAAACTAAATAACCACTCACAGTAAGCAAGATTTTCTACTAAAACCACATTGAGAATATCTTCCTGAGATTTTCTTCATATCATGAAAATTCCTCAATTAATATTTGTTTATATCAATAAATAATGCTAAAATAGCCAAAAATACCTTCATATAATAAAAGTATCAGCTTGCCCCACTCAAACTTAGTCAAAATCCTAAAATCAGCCCCTTTAGAGGTTATTTTTAACTGTGTGGGCGCAATAGAGTCTGGCGGGGCAGCTGAGGCGTTCGGCTGAGTGCAGGGTGAACGTGCTTGTCCGCACGGTGGGCTGCTGCATTGGGCTTGTGTTGCTGGTCGATGCATTGATGCGAGGCGCGCTGCTTTGCATTGGACGGACGCAGCGTTGCAAAAGGCGCAAGGCTCACATTGTGTGATGCATTGGCTGGCTGGGCGTATGCGTCTAGGCTAGCTTCAAAATTTGCATCAATGCAACTTCCGCTCCTTCGGACCCTAACTATTTTGGCAACCTCAATACTCAAACTTAACACTCTAAATAAGTCTAATACTGAGATTTTGGTGATGGTATGAATGAATTGTTCTCACCCAACCCCTCTAATTTATAGCCATCCCAAGCTCACTCCCTTGTGAAAACTCGACTCACATTTGTCCCTTTTTAAGGCTGCCAGCACTTAGCCTATTCCAGCAAAGCCTTGAGTTGTTCTCACCTTAATTTGCCAGCCAAAATTCTCATTTTGCATGCAACCTCCTTCCTCCACATCCTCTTCATCATCTTGGACTACGAAGCTGACAAGGATGTGCCTATCATTCTGAGGCGACCATTTTTATCAACTGGTCGTGCCCAGATTGATGTGCACAAGGGAGAGATCACCTTGAGCGTGAATGGACAGAAGCTCAAGTTTGACATTATCCGTGCCATGAAGTATCCTGACAAAGAAGACTTGAATGAATTTGACAAAGAACAAAGTTTGAATGAAGAAGAGAAGCCTGAAGACGAAAACGAAGATGAGGATGTGATCGCATCCATTGTTGCATGAAATGCGATCATAAAAAAAACAAACAAGGAAGATGAGATGATCGCAACCCAAGAAGAAGAGCCAATAGTAAATGAAGAAAGAAAAACAACGCAACCGTTCTTAAAAAAACCACCAATAATAGAGCTGAAGACCCTGCCTAACCACCTAAAGTATGCGTTTCTGAGGCATAATGAAAAGCTACCGGTAATTATTTCCTCTAAACTTAATGAAGACCAAGAGAATGCGCTGCTGAGCATTCTGAGAAAATATGTGAGAGCGATTTGTTGGACGCTCGCAGACATTCGAGGAATTAGCCCCGCATACTGTATGCATCAAATTCGTCTCGAAGAAAACCACAAAGGATCGATCGAACATCAGCGTAGACTCAACCCTGCGATGAAAGAGGTCGTAAAGAAGGAGATAATCAAGTGGTTAGATGCGGGCATAATCTATCCGATAGTAGACAACACGTGGGTCAGCCCCGTGCAGTGCGTGCCAAAAAAAGGTGGGATGACAGTAGTCCCTAACACAAATAATGAGCTGATACCGCAAAGGACCGTCACCGAATGGCGTATTTGCATAGACTACCGCAAGCTGAATGTGACAATGAAGATAGATCATTTCCCTTTACCCTTTATCGACCAAATGTTGGATCGACTAGCCGAAAATGACTTCTACTGCTTTTTGGATGGGTATGCCGGTTATAATCAGATTATGATTGCTCCTGAAGATCATGACAAGACCACATTCACCTGCCCATATGGAACCTTTGCTTTTCGCCACATGTCGTTCAACCTCTGTAATGTGCCAAGCATTTTCCAAAAGTGCATGATGGCCATCTTTTCAGAATATCTCGAAGACTCCATAGAAATATTCATGGATGACTTCTCTGTATATGGGCACACATATAATCTCTCTTGCCAACTTGGAGAATATATTTAAAAGATGTGAGGAGACGAATCTCATACTTAATTGGAAAAAATGCAATTTTATGGTAAAGGAGGGCATTATGCTGGGGCATAAGGTGTCTAGGGATGGGTTGGAGGTGGACAAGGCAAAAGTTGATGCAATTGAAAAACTCCCACCTCCAACAAGTGTAAAGGCTGTAAAGAGTTTCTTAGGGCATGCCAGCTTTTAGAGACGTTTTGTCAAGGACTTTTCAAAAATAGCAGGACCGCTGAGTGCATTGATGGTGGCTGATAGAAAATTTGACTTTGATGATAATTGCCGCAACGCATTCATGATTTTAAAGAACGCATTGACAACCGTGCCCGTGTTGATCGCACCAGATTAGACACTTCCTGAATTAATGTGCGATGTGAGCGGGTATGTGATGGGAGCAATACTGGCACAGAAGAGAAAAAAAATATTACATCCCATCGCATATGCGAGTAAAACTTTGAATCCTACTCAAACAAACTACACCACCACAGAAAAAGAGCTGCTTGCGGTAATTTTCGCGTTGGAGAAATTAAGAGCATATTTGCTGGGAACATCCACACTGACCACTTGGCGATAAAATATTTGATGACAAAGAAGGACGTGAAGCTGAGGTTGATTAGATAGGTTCTCCTCCTCTAGGAATTTGATATAGAAATAATGGATCACAAGGGGACAGAGAACCAAGTTATGGATCACTTATCCAGAAGTTGTCCGCAATCAGTCAGAGGTGAGTGCGGTGTTCCCAGACGAGCAACTATTTCATATTGAAGAATTGCCATGGTATGCAGATGTGGTAAATTATCTGGTTCTGTCTCTTATACACATCTAGATGTGTATAAGAGACAGTCCTGAGGTTGTCCGCAATCAGTCAGAGGTGAGTGCGGTGTTCCCAGACGAGCAACTATTTCATATTGAAGAATTGCCATGGTATGCAGATGTGGTAAATTATCTGGTTTGCGAGCAATTTCCCGAAGATTACAGCGATTACCAAAAGAGCTGGCTCAGGCATGAATGCAGATCATATTTTTGGGATGAGCCAAATCTGTATAAAAAGGGGACAGACCAGATTCTGTGACTATGTGTACCGAATGCTGCTCAACAACGCATATTATCGCAATGTCATGATTCACCATATAGCGGACACTTTAAAGGATAGCGCACCATAGCTAAAGTATTACAAAGTGGATACTATTGGCCAACACTGCTTAAGGATGCAAATGACTACGTGATGAAGTGTGACCAGTGCCAGCACACGGGTAACATTTCGTGGAAACATGCGATGCCTATGAACGCCATTTTTTAACTAGAATTATTTGACGTCTGGGGCATTGATTTCATGGGACCATTCCCACCATCGAATGGTCAAAACTATATTTTGCTAGCCGTCGACTATGTGTCCAAGTGGGTAGAAGCAATGGCATGCGCCGTAAGCGATGCGGAAGTAGTCTCTAAATTATTGAAGAAAAACATTTTCACTCGTTTTGGCACTCCACGTGCCATAATAAGTGACGAAGGCTCCCACTTTGTCAATCAAACTATCAAAGAATTGTTGCACAAATATAATATCCTCCGAAAAGTGGCCACTGCATACCATCCGCAGACGAATGGTCAGGCCGAAGTGTCCAACCGAGAGATTAAGCTTATACTGAAGAAGGTGGCAAAGCCTTCATGAAAGGATTGGGCAACAAAGCTGAAAGATGCGTTGTGGGCATACCAGACTGCCTATAAGACACCCATAGGTATGTCCCCGTATGCGTTGGTATTTAGTAAAGCATGTAATTTACCACTGGAGCTGGAGCACAAAGCGTTGTGGGCGGTGAAGAAGCTAAACTTTGACCTAAGGACAGCAGAAGAAGCGAGAAAACTTCAATTGGTCGAGCTGGAGGAATGGAGAATTAATGCATATGAGAACGCAAAGATCTATAAGGAGCACAAAGCGCTGGCATGAAAAACAAATATGCGGCAAGGATCTCCAAGTCGGGCAAAAGGTCTTACTATTTAACTCACGACTACGGCTCTTCCCTGGGAAATTAATGTCATGTTAGTCCGGACCCTTCATAGTTAGAAAGGTATTCCCACATGGCGTGGTCGAGTTATCTAATGGTGATAGAACCAACATATTCAAAGTTAATGGGCAACGAGTGAAAGTATATCGTGGAGAAAACTGGCATCACAAGGTCGCCTCCGTGGACCTGAGAAACTCTGAATGAGAAAGAAGTGGGTGGTCCTTATGCTATCAGGCGATTTAAATTCATCAGAGACACAAGTTTTGTGAAGTATCCGTTGAAATCTTGAACTCTTAAACTTATTTAGTCCTTAGTATTATCATTTCACTATCTTTTTGCTAATAAAAAAAAATGCGCTCGTGCTGAACGATTAGGGTAAGCGATTTTGTTAACTCGGGTTTTTTAATATTATTTGACCCTCTCAATGTTTTTCTTGCAACGATCGAGGTGAACGATTGTGGAGGCGTTACACGAAGATGTAACTACCTTATTTCGTCACCGTAGTCCAAAGAAAGTAGATCACTGCAAAGCAGGATGCATCCACAAATAATGTGGGCGACAGTGAAAATTTGGGGGTTGTATCTTTCCTTGACTTTATTCCAAATTTCGAACTATCGCATCGTATTTTAATTTTTACAATTTTATCACTGCATCCTCTTTACTTATTGCAATCATTTAACATTGATAAATTTAGTAAGTCACCGCATGATTTCTTTTTGTCAATTATGATTTCAATGATGAAACACATGCTTCTATTTTTTCGTATACACTAGAGTCAACTTAATTTTAAGACAGTCACCTCATGAATATTTCTAGAAGTTAGTGGCCTGCTAGCTTTCTTTCAAATTGACCCTTTACCAAACTTCCTAAGAACATCGCATGGCTTCTTTCAATCTTTTGGCAATGAGGACATTGCCACATTTTAAATTTGGGGGTGCGGTATTTATTTTCGACCTTGCTATTTTTTAGCCCTATCTATAATAATAATAATATTATTATTATTATTATTAACGTTGTGATCGATCCTACTCGTAGTTGGATGTCCGCATGACACACGTGGGGGCAAGCCAAGACGAAGGTAGGAATCGTGATCAACGCATAAATAAATGACTGCAACCCCTCTACCGAGTAGGTATGAGTTTAGTCTAAGAAAGAGCGCCTTGCTCATAGTTGGATGTTCGCATGATACACATTTTGGACAAGTCAAAACGAAGACGAGGCACTTGGATCAAGCGCAAAGGTCAGAGAAAAATAATAATGTAAAAAATGCAGGAAAAAAAATCATTTAACACCCCAGTGAAAAAGTTTTTGGAAATAAATCATGCGATGTCGTGGAATCTAGTAAAGTCTTTTTGAAGGTTAAACTTGCGGTCCCTAGATTTTAGAAATATTTTAAGAAGAGACTTGAATAAGAATTAAGGAAATTTTGGTGTATAGGATTTGAATGAGGTATCCTTGAGAAATCTAGGAAAAGAGATTGCGACCGACTTTCTAAAGGAAATCTGTAGCTTATGCTTAAGGACAAGCATTGTTTAAATTTGAGGGTGTGATAATGCACAAAAATGCACGTTATTATAGTGCTAAGTTATTAAACAATGAAGGTTTGCATTGATAAAATATATAAAATTGCGTCGAAAAAGCATTAAGTTCATAATATTGCGGTCGCATGCGTCCATCGCATGAAAAAAGTTAACTTATGTATTTTTGTGCAGAATATGCGTTGACACAAGGCGAAAAATGCGATCACAAGAGATCAACGGTTGAACGCAGCGTTACCGCAAGGCTTTACAATGATTTGCGCTCACAAGTATCTGCATAGAGCCGGTGCAACTTGGTGGTCGCATCTGGGTGAAAGGCATAATAAATCACGATGGGACAGAAAGCTGATGACGGTCGAGTCTGAATTAAGTTGACAAGCCGCCAACAAACTACTGTAGTAAGTATACTAAACTTTTCGGTGACAAATATTTGGTGCATCAAACAGAGAATTAATGCCATCCCATCAGTGCAATCATAAGAGAGAAGACGCCTTTCACCCTGAAGCTCTATAAATACCAAAGGAAACCTTGAGTAAAGGAGTTCAGATAGTTAAAGAATTTTCCCTTAGATAGAAGTAGCCTTGTTCATAGTTTTCTTTTTTCTTAGAAGGTGGAGCGAGAGAAGGGATGAGACACCGGAAGATCGCTCTGGTCATTTCGAGAGAGAACCCAAAGGCGTGGAAAAGAAGAGAGAGGGCCGACTCTTGCGAGAGCGAGAATATCTTTTGAACAGAGTATAGAAGAACAGTATAAAATCCTTGGGAAGCAAGAGACTGCTACCAGGCTCTTTATTCTCATTTCGCATTGTTATTTTGTATTTCAACTCTATATCTATAAAATGGAACTTGCTTATCTACATTTGTTCACTCTCTTAAAAGCATGCATGAGTAGCTAAATTTATCGAATGGGTTGAGAAGAACTAAGCTAACATGACCTAGGATCTTCATTTCATGCGATTATCTTGTCATATGTTGTGCCCAACATCCCTTTAGAGCTACTCGAGAGAGAGTCTAAAGAAAGAACCTAAGACTTAAGAGAGCTAGGTTAGAATGTAGACTCGAGAGAGCAAGATTAGATCTGCATAAGCAAGAGATAGGGACTTAGAGATAAGCTCTGTTTGCCAACATGCATCGCATGCACCCGAGAGATAGGATATGATATTATGTGGTCGTCTTATTTGTGTGTGTGTCATTTTTCATCGCATAAATAAGAATAGAGGCTTATGTGTAGGTCCTATAGACTTCATCGCATATATCGCATGCGTTCTAGAACTAGAAGGCGTAGCATTTGCGTTGAGAGATGATTTTCTATTGTATGTGTGTTGCATGATCGCATAACATGAACGCAATCCTAGGAAGTGTTAGCTGAACCCCTTCTCAACCTGTTCCCCCCATATTCATCGCATCTTCCGTATTATCAACTCTTGTCTTAACTCCCCTGCATACATTTATTTTATACCGCAAACAACAACCCAAAACAACTCTTTGATTTATTGGCTACCGCAAGGTCCTCTTAAAAATTATCACCGCATACCGTGTTCTTTAGTCCCTGAGTTAGACCCTGGACTTGCCAAGAAACTCAGTAGAATTTATACTTGGATTCTGCTGAGAGAACTTGTTGCACAATGCATTCCCATCACCGCAATTCATTTCATTATTTCACTACATAAAATAACACATCATTTGCCGATAGGATGGGATTCGCCATGACATTGTTTTCATTTGGTGCTCCATTTCCAGGTTTTTCCGCCATGTTATCTTTCTCTAGTTGTTTTTATTGGTGGCTATCTCTCAATCTTCATCAGAACGTTCTTTCAATCTCTGTGTTGTAATTCGCCAGAGATTGAAAGTTGCAAAGAATCAGAAAAATTACCGTTAGCACATTGTATTGCCGAAGTCCTCGACAATGGCACCAAAAACTTGATGCATTCTTCTATGCGGTGAATTCATGAAAGAAATTGCGGTGATGGAAAATGCGTTGTGCAACAAGTTTTCTCAGCAGGACCCAAGTATAAATCCTACGGAGTTTCTTGGTAAGTCCAAGGTCGAACTTAGGGACTAAGGAAAACAATATGCGGTAATAATTTTTAAGATCATTTTGCCGTAACAAATAAATTAATGATTTGGTTGGTTTTTTGTTTGAAGTATGAAAAGTATATGGTGGATTTGAGAAAAGATTTATTATGCAACAGAAACACTGAGTATGCGGGGGAGCGGGTTAAGAAGGTCTTTAGCTAGCGTTTCCCGAGAATGCGTTCAAACTATGCGATCATGCTACACTCATGTAATAACAAATCATTTTCCAATGCAAATGTGGTAGTTCGTAATTCTAGGATGCATGCGATGAATGCAATAATGTCTATAAAGCTTATTCCTAAGTCTCTACTTCTTGCCTATGCAATGATGCAAGATGCACACAAGGACAAGGTGACCGCATACAATCATAACCTATCTCTAGGATGCATGCGATGCATTAATAGCAAACAATGCTTATCCCTAAGCTCCTATCTCTTGATTATGCTTTTCTAATCTTACTCTCTCGAGCCTAGATTCTAACCTGACTTTTCCAAGCCTAGATTCTATCCTTAGACTACCCTCCCGAGTATCTCTAATGGATGAATGACACATACATAATACAAGATAATCACATAGAGTAAAGATCCCTAATTATGTTAGCTAAGTGCTTCTCAACCCCTTCGACAGATTTAACTACTCATGCGTAATGTATAGAGAGTGAACAGATATAGAGATGTAAATTCCATTTCTATAAATAAGTTCAGATTACAAAATGACAATGGAAGATAAGGGTAGAGAGCCTGGTAGCAATTCCTTGCTTCCCAAGGCTTTTACACTGTTAACTCTATTTTGCTCAAAAAATGTTTGTTAACTTGTAGAAATACAAGTTATTTATTCCGTTTTATTTAGATTATGCGGCAAAAAGAAGGAAAAATTGCATCGACAGTATAGAAATTGGCTTAGAAAAACGAAAATTTTAAAGTGTCGTGAACACACTCGCTAACCCCATTGCGATGGCAAAATGGAATGTCCAAGTCTTTGTTTTGCAGGAAATAGGTCACTGCATGCGATAACCGCTCGAGGAAAAAAATGAACAACGCATCCACATTACATGTGGCAATCGACTGATGCTACTAATGTTAAGGTATGGGAATACATGCAAAATTAATTTGGAAGGAAATACAAAAGCATTAAAGAGTAATCCTACTAGACAGTAATTGACGGAATTTAGGAAATGGTGAAAGAAAGCTGTAAAGAAAGCAAGTAAACATAAATAGGGAAGTTGATTGAAAGAAGTTCTTAGAATTACCGTAATCACTCCCCCTGCAAGCGGTTTAATCCTGCTTGCCCAAGTCAATGATGTCCATGCATCGATCGAAGTCGCCCCCATAGTAGGGCTTAATCTGCTGACCATTGACTTTGAATGCGCTGTTCCCATCTAAAGTTGTTAGTTCCACTACGCCATGAGGAAAGATTGTCTTGATTCGGAATGGCCCAGACCAGCGAGACTTCAACTTTCTTGGGAATAATCGCAAATGTGTGTTGAATAGTAATCCCCGGCAATGGCGCCATAAACTTATTGTAAAAACGTTGATGTGTATGATTGATGATGTTCTATGCTCGGAATTATGTGATACTGCTTCTAGATATGCGTTATTTATGAATGTTCACGTAGTATGTCATGCGTTGTCACAAGTTTCCTTACAATGGAACCAAGTGTAATTCCACCGCAAGTTTCTTGGTATGATCTGAGGTCGAACACAAAGACTGTTTTAGGTTATTGTGGTATGTTCGTGATATATGCGACCAGGTTTTTCAATCTTTAAAAATGGGTTTGTGCAAGTATATAAATTGCGGTAAAATAAAGTAAGCAGTAAAAATGCAATCAAAAAATAAAATACAATAAACCTAAGCTAGATGATACAAGATACAGGCTCATGATACAAGATGTTGGGGTCAAGGCTGGCTGCGAAGGTTATGCAGAGAACGTGGAATGCAACGGCAAGTCCTATGAACATAATAGAAAGAAAAAGATAAATAATATAAACAACGCAAGTTCTCAATTGCGTTGAAGCTAGAAATATTGTTCCGCTCTTCTCTTGACATACAACTTTCAATGATTGGCCACGCTTTTACATGTCTGTGGTGAAATAGAGAATAACGTAATGAACGCAGGGTTGCTTCCATGTCTAGAAGTACTACTCGCTTTAATTAACACATTCTAGTAGCATAAGACTCACCTCTCGACCTTATCTCACCTTCCCGAATTTCTTCACTTAAATACTCAGCTCAACCTTTTCTCTCAACACTTTAGAAGCAATTAGCCCCATATCAAGTAGCATAAGTTTTCTCTAAAATCTATGGGGTATTTATAGGTGCAAGTCTTTGACTCCGGCTTTGTGGTCCCCATTGATTGTTATGGTAATTCTGAAGATGGAGGAATATTATTCCTTCTGTTATGCAATTAGACCATCAAGTCTGCACAACCGTTAGTTGTACACGTGTCTGAATCCTCCACTTTTTTGTTGCTCAGCTGCATCTTTCGATCGTGAGTTCGCATGCGGTGTTGTTTTTATTACCGCATGCGGTTGAAAGTCAGCTCTGGATCGACTGTCGCATTGCGTCGTCATTGCGGTAATCGTCTCTTCATTGTTGTTTGATGAACACAATGTGATAGAGATGCGTTGATCAGCTTTTCGTGAGCCTTAAGCGCAAGCGGTGACATGGTTTCCTACAAAACAGAGTAAAATTCGGCTTGTCTTCCATCTTTATTGTGTTAGTGGGTGCAATTTCGATCATTTATAATTATTGTAATTCTAATCTCATTTTCATACAATTGATGCATTTTCACTAACTTTCGGCCGTAATATCTAGATAAGGTGACATAAATAACTTGTATTTCTACAAGTTATCAACCAACCCCTACCATCAGAGGAGGAACTGGCGAAAGCTTCACGGAGAATGGCCCTGGCCACTTCGGATCTGAAGGAGACTGTTCTAACAGACTCCAATGAGGGACCCATCATGACCATTTTTGAAGTTGTAGGGGCGAAGAAGCAACCAGGGACGGCCGAAGAGAAGAAGAAGAGAAAAAGTAAATAAAAACGGGTGGAAGGAGATGAAGCTTCCTAGTTGAAGAAGGAGAAGAAAGAAAAGAAGATGAGTGAAAAGAAACAACGCAGGCGAGAATAGAAGCTCCTGAAGAAGGAGGAGAAAAGGAGAGCAAAAACTCCAGATTTTGACGGAGAATCAACCAACGCAAGGGTGGAAGATGGGATTTCAACACAAGTTAGAGCATCGGTGCAACCACAAGTTTTACCGCTGCATACTAGATTGGTTGTGTCTAAAGATAAAGAAGACCCTGACATCACCCCTCTTATGCGGTGTCACAAGGAGAATGCGCCTCAAGGGTCCACAAGTGACCCAATATTCTTTCAACACATAGCAAAAGAAGAGGAGAGAAGAAAAAGAGAAGTAGAGAAGAAGAAAGAAAAGCTGTCACGTGCACGCCAAATCACCGCATTAAGCGATCTGGCAAGAAAAGTCGACGACGAGGAGGTTCGCCATGACAACGCAAGAGCGGCAGAAGAAGAAAGAAGAAGGCTTGAGGATGAGCAACGCATTTTTCATACCTCGGAGCAGTTTGAGAGAGAAATGAGAGAAGAAGAAGAAAAAGAAAAGAAGGGGAAGGAGGAGAAGGAAAGATGCCGCAAAGCAAATGTGCAGCGCGTCAGAGAAAGCAAGAGAAAAGAAGTGGAAGTATGAGAAAGAGAAAAAGAAGAGCAACGTAAGGTAAGGGAACGCAAACAAAGACAAAAATCCCGCCTTGCGTCTACTCAAGACAAGGGCAAAGCAAAAATAGAATGCAGAGAGCTTGCGTCGACCAGGAGGCACCCAGGAATCAAGAAAAAAAATGATGATCTGATGATGGAAATGGGCTTCTTCCCTGCGTTGACACCACTACCAAATCTCATCACAAGCATTTTGGTGGAACATGGGTGGGAAACTTTTTGTCAATGTCCATCCATTGTCATTCCTGCGGTAGTGAGGGCCTTTTATCACGGCCAGCTCCTTGACACCGAAAATGCGGTGATCATTAAAGAGAGGGTAGTGTCGTTCAGCGCAAAGGACATCAATGAGCTCTATAAGTTGAAGAACCTCCTGGAAGCACCGGGTAACAAGATAATTGATGATCTTGAAGGAAAACACATGGAGGATGCGTTGAAGGTATAAACGCAACCGGGCACCAAGTTGTCGGTGTCATTATCAGGAATTAGGACCCTTGCCTCCAACAAGCTACTGCCAGAAGGTGAAACGACGACTCATCCCAACAACGCATGACAAAAAAATTTCAAAGGATCGAGTCATGGCCGCATACTGCATAGCACGCGGCATTCCAATCGATGTAGGCCAGCTCATTGCGAAGCAGATTCGAGGTTTTATTGGCCACGTGAGAGGTCAATACTTCTTTCCGTGGATGATTTCGAGCCTGTGCCTCTCTGTGGGCGTAGGCATTGATGAAGAGCCCATGCCTGAAGTTCACGGCATCATCCACATGAAGATCCTAAGAATGCTTCTCAGGGATTCACCACATTGCCCCGAGCTTCCAACAAAAAGGCCCCTCATTGATCTGAATGCACCGCAACAACCAAAGCCAAAGAAGCAGCGTCGAAATGATAAAGGAAATGAGATAGTCCAAGAACAATCACCACAGAAGCAAACCCAATTACCCTTGGACCCTTTTCCTTTAATCATTCCCCCACCAAGCCCTCTAATAGAACCCCTTTCCCCTCTTCCTGAACAATTCACAAACCTCCTTCTTGGTCCTAATTCCAACCCCGCATCTCCAGCAACGTCTCTCCACCATCCATCTCCACCTCATTTTTCACCCCCATCGCCCCATGTTGACGACCAACACAGTTTGGGTGCAGGCCCTTCTGCTCAACCTCAAATCGATGTTGGTGAAACATCGACGGCACAACCCGCCACCGCATCCCTTACTGCTGACTTAGCCAATATGTGGGCCTTCTTATCTCAACAACTCACCTTCTTCCACGAAGCAATAACGGAGTCGCAGGAGAGCAACGCAGAGTTGCGAAACAGCAATACAATGGTGCGACAGGCGATGATCAATATTCAATGCAACATCTTTACCATTCGCCTGAACCAAAGACAAATGGCAGAGCGCAACCATGAGTACTTCAATTTCCTAACGGCATATCTACATGGTCCCATGGTGCCTCCGCATCTATAGCAACCTCTGCAATTTCAAGAACCACCACAATGAGTTCCTCCACAACATCCTCCTCATCAAGAGCCCCCGCCGCAACTCTAAATTTGGGGGTGTACCACTTTCTCTGCAATTCTGCAATTTTTCTTTGCGGCCATTCATTAAATTTTTTATAGAAAGCTATACCTTGTATTCTTTTGTACATACTTACAGTTTTGTGTTGCAATATTTATAATTCTTTGTGTACTTAGACAAATTTTATACAACTGAGTAATCATTCTTTCCTTATGCATTGGCCTCTTTATTTTTATCCTCTGTCAATTTATTGCGGTAATTCTTTTCTTTTCTTTTGTGTTGTTTATTTGCACTGCCATGATGAGTAGTATGCATACCCTTAGCAAAATTTCTTTATACATTACATTTTCTGCCTAACACTTATATAGTTCATCGCAATAGCTCTACTTTACCTTCTCTATTACAAGATTCTGCTCAAACCTTCTTTTCAAAATTTTGACTAAGTGTTTTGTCTTTTCTGTCCAAAACAACGCAATAAGGACCTTGCGCATCTCTAAATTTGGGTGTGGGGAAGGTCTGAGTAGATGTGATCAAGAAAATGTGGTCATATCAGGAAAATGCATTCATCATTGTCAAAAAAAAAAAAAAAAAAACTCTGCTGTCAGCACAAGGGAAAATCCCAACCTGATAAGAGTTAAGTCGTGAAAGGAACCTACTCGTAGTTGGATGTTCGCATGACACCCATGGGAACAAGAAAAAATGAAGGTAGGTTTACAGGATCGACGCAATAGAAAAAAAAGAGAGAAAAAATAAGGATAAAAGAGACAACTCCTCTGACAAGCAAAAGTAAAACTTGGCTGAGGATCAAGAGTTGAAGTTGAGATTGGTACACAACTGAAGTTGGATGCTCGCATGACAACCATGGGAGCAAGCGAAAATGAAGGGTGTAACCATTATCAACATTCTCTATACGATGACGCAAACCAAGCCACTGCATAAAGACGCACTTCGTTGTTTTCATGCGAAGAGGTAAAACGTTATTCTCAAAACCAGAAGGGAACTTTGGGTAGAGGTTTGTTTTAGATAAGAATAAAGTAGAGCATGTTGGCGAATTTTTAAAAGATAGAAGGAACTTGCGGTGTTGAGAAATTTTGTAGAGGTGGAGCATTCGGAGTAGCCGATCGATGCAAGTTAGGATAAGAATTGAGTTGAACTGCCTTAGTCGAGGATATGCTTGAGGACAAGCATATATCTAAATTTGGGGGTGTGATAACTTATAGGAATACAAGTTATTTATTGCATTTTATTTAGATTATGCGACAAAAAGAAGGAAAATTTGCATCGATAGAATAAAAATTGGCTTAGAAATACGAAAATTGTAAAGTGTCGTGAACACACCCAATAACCCCATTGCGATGGAGAAATGGAATGTCCAAGTCTTTGTTTTGCAGGAAATAGGTCACCGCATGCGATAACCGCTTGAGGAAAAAAATGAACAACGCATCCACATTACATGCGGCAATCGATCATGAACGAAAAAGATCAACGCAATTGCAGCGCATGCGACGATCGATCATGGATTCAAGCGATCAACGCATTTCCACCGCATGCGGTAATCGATAAGAGATCAAAACAACTACACCACATGCGCCGATCGATCGAAGATGTGAAGAGCAACGCATTCGCAGGGACTTCTGACAAGTGTACAGCTTTTCTGTTGTATGATTCTGATAGATTGATTGTGGAGCAGAGCGGACATTTCCATTACGCCATGGCAGGAATTATCAGATTTTCAAAATGGGACCACTACTACAGAAGGAGCCAAGGTCTATAAATAGCTTCCTCAATTTCAATGTTAGGTGGGCTGTTTGAAGAGACAATCCAGAGAAAATCCAAGAGAACGACGAGACAAGACTGAAAGGTAAGTCTCCGAGCACGAAATTATTTCCATTCCCGAAGAAGAAGCTCTGTGCAAGATGTCAGTTCTACCTGGAAAGCAAGCCTGAGAGGGAAGCTTTCCACTCCATTTCATCCATACACCGGCAAGCACAATGTCTCTGATCGAGATCTGTGTCAAGACATTGACACTCTTTCCGTATTTGTTCTTATTTTTCCATTCATCTACTATGTTCATCTTTCCTTAATCTTTCATTCACAATTTGTATCAAAACGCTGATCTCTAGATTTTAATATCATTATCGTAATCATTATCATCTCTTTGTTCTTTTCCACACATTCATCATCCATTTTCTCCATCATGTGTCACTAATCCCCTGGGTAAAGGGGAAGGATTAAGCGAGTGAGTTAATCCTTGTTAATAAAATCGACTGAGTTTAGCTAAAGTATGCTTGATGGCATCTTCACCTGTGAGAGTAGAAATGAAGATGTTGTTCCGCCTATCGAAAAAAGGTTGGAAGAATGCGTTAACTAAAGCGATAAGTATTTCTAGAGATGCAAACAACCTTGCATTCATTACGTTCGTCTCTGTTTCACCATAGACATATGGGAACGCGACCGATCACTGAAAGGTGTAAGCCAAGGGAAAGCAGAACTTGAGTTACGTCGTCAACAAGATTGACGAACTTGCAATGTCCTTTCCCTCAACCCATTCTCTTTCTGATTCATTCACAAGACTTGCCACCACATTCATTAGATTCTTTTGCACAACTTCACAACCAGTCCTCACTCTGTATCATTAATAGTTTAGTAATTTATTTTATCATCGCAATTTACTTTATCGCATTTTATGTACCATCGCATTTTATTCTTTACCGCAATTTACTTTCATCGCAATTTACTTTTCTGCAACACAATTCATTATTATTTATTGTAACCGGTCGCATATACCACATTATATCGCATTAACAACAACAATTCTCGTGTTCGACCTCAGGTCAATCTGAGAAACTTGTGTTGGAATTATACCTTGTTCTAGTGCAAGAAAACTTGTGACATGCACTACACGAATGCATACTATGAAGCATATGATCATCAATGCATACATTTAGAATGTAGAACCGCATTATCTTTATCGCAAAGCAACTTGAGTCTAACACATTCATTCATTTTTATAATAGATACAGAAATACAAATTTCGTCTATCAATGTTCTTGCAGGCTTTGATCTTGACGTTTCCGCACTCTTTCAAGTTCACCAGAATGATCTCTTGGTACAATCTCATTTCCCTCGCTTCTACCTTCTAGGTAAAAGAAAACTATGAACAAGGCTACTTCTATCTAAAGGGAAAATTATCTAACTGTTCGAACTAAACGAACTCCTTCACTAAAGGTGGCCTCTGGTATTTATAGAGCTTCGGGATGAAAGGCTTCTTCTCTCTTATGATTGCACTGATGGGATGACATTAATTCTTGTCTGATGCACCAAATATTTGTCACCAAAAAGTTGAGTGTACTTGCTATAGTAGTTCTTTAATGGCTTGTCAACTTAATTCGGAATCGACCGTCATCAGCTTTCTGTCCCATCATGATTTATATGCTTTTCACCCAGATGCGCCCACCAAGATGCGTCGTATCTATGCGGCATCCTTCTTGAGCAGATAATCGTAAGTGCAAATGATCGCATAGCCTTGCGTTAACGCAATCTCTTAATGCGCTCGGCCGTTGATTTCTTTGGATCGCATTTTCCACCTTACGTCAATGCATATTCTGCACAAAAGTACATAAGTTAACTGTTTAATGCGATGGACGCAAGCGATCGCCATATTGTGAACTTAATGCTTTTGGACGCAATATTGTATATTTTTATCAACGCAATCCTGCATTATTTTATAAATTAGCACTGTAATAACATACATTTCTGCCCGTTATTAGCGCACTCCTCGGTTTCTTTTTGGACGACTACGACGAACGATTCAAAATGAAACAATTTAATTTTTATTTCATCGGTTACAATAACCGATGCATTCCCACTAACCCACGTTCGAACGTGATTTTTGGGTTAATTATCATATAATTAACCAATTAATTAATAATAAATATAATCATATTATATTTTTATCCTATAGTTTTATATCACATATCTACTATAGTATTTTCTCATCTACTTGATATAAATCAAATTATATCTAATTTCCTACAAAATAATGTATCTCATACATTTAACCAATTATATCATATATAATCGAACTTCCTCTTGTCAATTTGAAAATTTCAAATTAACCCAAACACTGATTCTCGACATTATCCAAGCTATCTAGGGGACCTAATACTTGTGGCTCGAAGCTCCAACGGTCCGTGAATAGTTGACTAAACTCTTTAGCCATGAGATCCACCATCCGTTAACTATCAGGCATTCAACTAAAGACCAACAACTGAACTCTTCTTACAACAACTATATTTATGTGTCCATCAGATATAAACAATCATAAGTACGATGACCCTTCACAGATGCTCATAAGAACAGCTGGGCCAAATTACCGTTTTGCCCTTGTAGTTACATCTCACTTCTTAAGTACCACTAATTCCTCTAATGAACAATACAACATAGTCCAACTATGTCACACCCCACCCCAGACCACCCTCTTAGCCTAGAGAAGGGCGTGACTGTAGCAGTTATCAACTCTGTGGCTAACACTTACTATCTAATAACTCTTGCAGAATAACTCTGATACCAAAATATAACTTAAGTACAGCGGAATGCCTTTAGGCCCAAAATTTATTAATTTAGAAACATAACATATTTAGAGTCATTACAACATTAGATTCACAAGTCCCAAAACCCACAAACCCTAGTCCTTATATGAACAACAGTAACATTTGTACTATATTCACATTAACCACCTAAACAGACGGGTTACAAATATTTTGATCCTTTACTGGCAGAGCAGATGCAGAGCTATCTTCAGAGGATTTGACCACTACCTGTGGTGGGGAAAAAAGAAAACATTTGAAAACGGGGTGAGCTTATGCCCAGTGAGTGACTTAAGAAAGATAATTGATTCTCATGCAAAATCTCAATAAAGAGTTTAACTGAAATATAAGCTTCTACAGTATTTGTACTGCAGTATAAAAATTTTCCAAGCGTAAAACATATGAAGCTGTTTTAATCATAAAACAGTAAAACTATTTCTCAGTTGAGAATAACCTTTACTGTGGATAAAACAATCCCAACACCAACTACTAGTCAAGAGAGAACCCTTTTGCTCAATCTCTGACTCTATCTACGTGCACGTGGCCATACTAAGTATTGTCATACCTTAGGTACTTCTGCTCAGATACCTTCTCAAACGTCCTTCAGTATCTAGTTGGTTTGGTACCTTATCAAACGTCCTTCAGTACCAATAGATACCTTCTCATATGTTCTTTAGTATCTAGTTGGGCGGATACCTTTTCAAATGTCCTTCGGTATCACGTTTTAAGTAAAACTAGTCATAAATGACTTTCTCTCTTTAAAGAATGTAAAGTATAACACATATAAAACATGGATTTAAAGGTACTAACACTTGGTGCACATATAAATAGCTTTATAACAAACTTCTCACTCATGCATGCGTTTAAAACATAATTCATAGCTTGCTTGGAAATCACTTTGTAAAACTAGTTGGCATGAGAATAATCTTCTTTAAAACATGCTTTCTATAACACGTTGTAATCAAAGATTTTAAGCAAATGTTTTAGTCAAAACGTTTTAGCCACTCACCTTGATTGCTTAGGAGCTTTTCACTCTAGTATCTCCCCTTTTCTACCTTGGGCTCCCTTTTCACCCCTAGAATCCAGATTCAACTTACAGCTTAGATTACTCATATTTATAAACCTTATTTTGAGCTATTTCCTTCTACTAACATATTCTAAAATGTCTCAGAAATCTTACCTTAACATTTGAGCTCAGAAACCCTCGTGGTTTGGCTGGAATCACAGAATCTTCAAGACTGGACCAGACTGATCCGACAGCCTGACCCTTCTGTCTTCTTTTCAATTTCCAGCCCGATCCCTTCGAGGTTTTCTTCTGAAAGCCCTACCCTGAAAACTAGACTTTCAGAGCTTTCAGGTGGCTTTAGAATCACTCCAAACGCATGAGTAAATTGGGAGAAATCCTCGTCCCAAGTTGATGCATCCTCCTCAGACCTCACTGTCCAATGCGTCCTCTATGTCTAACGCATGGATTTGGCTCCAACGCAAGGTTTGCTCAACTTTCCCAATCTTTTTACGGTATTTCTGAATTGTTAACTAAAAATGAAGTCTCTTGGCTCTATTTATAGGCGTCCAAACCTTCTCCGGAGTTGACACCACCTACTTGGCTGCATGGCCAAGTGTCTCCTTCTCACCCCCATCAACGCAATGCTGTGATCATCACGAGCTAAGTGTTTTCTTCCCACCTTGCCAACGCATGGGCCTCCAATCTGATGCCACCACCTCAAATTCTTAAGGCTTAAGGCTTTCCTCCCAAGAAGACACATGGTTTTGATGATGTTATCCTGATGATTTCATCCTTGTATGAATCCAACACTTGGTTGCTCAACGCCTAGTCCATAAGCAACGCATAGCAAGCAAATTCACTATCATGATTATTCAACTTAGCCATCGCAAGGAGCAAAACCATCACCAACGCATAGGGTGACCGTCCATTCTTGACGCATGGCACTCCACGACTTGCTTGGCATGGGCGCATGGTGTTGGCCACCAAACGCATAGGCGTGCTGCATGGGCTGGCCGCTCGACGCATGGGCTGCGCGCGCCGCCTAAATGCTTGGCTGGGTGCTTAGGTGCACGGGCGTGCTTCTTCGATGCATGGGTTGTGTGGGGTGTGCTGGTCATTGCTCGCTCGCTCTCATTGGCGCATGGCATCGGCTACGCGCTTAGTTGCATGGCAGGGCACCTCGACGCACGGCATGGTTGCTCAGTAGGGTGTTCACCGCATGGCATGGCCGCTCGACAGTGCGCTCAACGCATGGGCATGGCTGCTCGGCAGTCGCTCAATGCACAGGCATATCCACTCGACGCATGCGTCCGGCCGGGGCTACTCGATGCATGACCTGGGCGCTGTCTGAGGTTGCTTAATGCATGGCCTGGGCACTGCCCGAGGTTCCTCGACGCATGCCACCCTCCAGCCCTCGTGCCATCCCAATGCCTCACTTCCATTTCCTTCTTCACCAATGCATCCAATGCATCCCAACGTATCCATCATCCAACGCATCCATCATCCAACACATCCAATGCATCCAAACACATCCATCATTCAATTTCTACACTTAGCAAATTTTTTCCAAATTTTACCCAAAAGTCAACCTTA
>NC_052350.1:34589756-34644796 GCF_009727055.1 Benincasa hispida
GACGATGAGAAGTGATGCGCTAGACAATCGGGTTATACGATAGGCAAAGTACTACACAATCAGTGTAAGCGCTAGACGATAAGCATAGAAGCTGGACGATAGTGCTAAACGATAGCATTAGACGATAGCTGATGACATGCAGAAATGCATGTCATCTTAGGCCTTTTACTTAGAATTATGAAGGTTGTTAAGCAAAATACACGACAATTATGCTTGCAATTCACGAGAAAGTGAGCTTGCATCGATTAGTATGATGAATCTTGACTAACCTGGTAATGAGTTAGAGTTGCATTAGTAAGCTGCATTGGTCTTTTCACTAAGGTGTGTGATACATCGTTGCATTGTATGAAACATGTATCATTGTGGCGAACGGCAAAGGAAAGCATCAGAAGGAACTGTAAGTGCTACTTATAAACTTGGGGTGAAAAGAAGAGTTTGGTGGCAAAACTATGTACTTCCAGACTGAAATTGACCTAAAAGAAATCGATAAAGGGTCATTTAAATCAGGAAGGCACTATAGGAAATAGTGATGGACAAGTTAGTCCAGAGAAAAGTTTTATGATTGAATGTTTAAAAGCGTTCATAGCAACAATTTTCGCTAGAGCAATTGATTCTATGGATGCAAGAATCTGGTTAGTGATAACTTGTAGAAATACAAGTTATTTAGACTGCCTTATCTAGATATTGTGGCGAAAAGATAGTAAATATGCGCCGATTATATGAAAATTAGCTCATAATTACAATAATTATAAATTATCGCAATTACGCCCACTAACATCTTTAAGATGGAAGAAAAGGAGATTTTACTCTGTTTTGCAGGAAACCAAGTCACCGCTTGCACTCAAGGCTGAAGAAGAACTTATCAATGCATCTTTGTCACATTGCGCCCGTCAATCAACAATGAAGAGACGATTAACGCAATGAAGGCGCAATGCGATAGTCGATCCAGAGCTAACTTTCAACCGCATGCGGTAATAAAAACAAAAACCGCATACGAATACTCGATCGAAAAATGCAGTCGAGCAACGCAAAAGCGAAGGATTGAGACACGCGTACAACTAATGGTTGTGCAGAATTGACGGTCTGATCGCATAACAGAAGGAATAATATTCCTCCATCTTCAAAATTTCCATAACAGCAAGTGGGTACCACAAGGCCGGAGTCAAAGATCCTCACCTATAAATACCCCATATATTTCAAAGAAAAGATATGCTACTTGATACGGGGCTAAGTGCTGCTAAACTGTTGAGAGAAAAGGCTGAGCTGAGTGCTTAACTGAAGAAATTTGGGAAGAAGACGAGATAAGGCCGAGAGGTGAATCTCAGATCTAATCTGTCGAATACCCGATCGAAAGCTCTGTGCATAGATCTCTGCTACTGGTGGAGCAAGCCTGAGAGGGAAGCTCTCCCTACCATCAAATCCATCCTATCTGGCAAGCAGATCTCCATCAAATCAGTGCCAAGACATTGGCACTTGTTTGTATCTGTTCTATCTCTTTCATCGTTGTATTTCACTTTCTCTTTATCTTTTCAATCACACATCATGTATCAAACGCTTAATAGATATATTAAATGTTTCGATAGCTTTCATATACCATTCTCTGTCTATTTTCGTTCCTTCATTAATCATTTTCTCCATGATGTCTTTTCAATCCCCTGCTAGTTAATATGAATCAAACAAGTACTTAATCTGTGTTAAAGGTATACAATGCGTTTAGCTAAGGCATGCTAAACGACATCTTCACCTGTAAAAACAGAAGTGAGATGCCATTCTGATCTATCGAGAGAGGGTTAGAAGAATGCGTTAACTAAAGCGAGTAGTACTTCCAGACATGGAAGCAACCTTGCGTTCATTACGTATTCTCTATTTCACCACAGACATGTGGGAGTGTGGCCGATCACTGAAAGGTGTACGCCAAGAGAAGAGCGGAACAGTATATCTAGCTTCAACGCAATTGAGATCTTGGGCTATTTATATTACTTATCTTTCTCTTTCTGTTCATAAGAATTTCCGCCACATTCCACGTCTTTTCATAACTTTCACAGCTAGCCTTTACCCCAGCGTCCTGTAAGATGAAGCCTGTATCTTGTATCATCTAGCTTTAGTTTATTGTATTTTATTTTATTATAGCATCTTTACTGCTTTACTTTATTTTATTGCAATTTATATACCTATACAAACACTTTTTAAAGATTGAAAACCTGGTCGTATATATCGTGAACATATCACAATAACCTAAAACAGTCCCTAAATTCGACCTCGGATCACATCGAGAAACTTGCGGTGGAATTACACTTGGTTCCATCGTAAGGAAACTTGTGACAACGCATGACATACTACGTGAACATCCATAATTAACGCATATCTAGCAGTAGTATCGCATCATTTCGAGCATAGAATATCATCAAGCATGCCTATCAGTGATTCGTCAACAAGTTTATGGCGCTGTTGCCGGGAAGTGGTTAATGGTTAGTGTTGAATATTTTTATGTTATGTGCAGGACAGATCTCTTTGTACTGACTGTTCAACGCGAAGAGCAGTCTGATGGCTTACAAGTGCTGGAGTGATCTGGTAATTCTAAGTGGACCAAGAGATCAAGTGTATTCTTCGCATATAGTTCATTGGGGCTAAATTAATTAGTGAAGAAGTATGGCTGATGAGAATGTGGCACCTGCTGGAAACCAAAAGGGAGTTTTGCCAATGCAAGATCCCGTTTTTCTTGCTGCTGACTAGAACATCCCTATGAGGGAATATGCGGCGCCATATTTCTATAATTTTTCACCAGGAATTTCAAGACCAGTAGTTGAGGGGAATGCAAGCTTTGAAATAAAACCTATTATGCTACAAATGATTCAGAATATGGGACAATTCGGAGGATTACAGGGAGAAGACCCACACGCTCATTTGACAAATTTTGTTGACATGTGTAGTGCATTCTCCATGGCTGGTGTAACTCAAGAAAGTCTTAAACTATACCTATTCCTGTACACATTACGGGATGAAGCAAAGAGGTGGGCTCAAGTATTAGAGCCAGATGAAATTAATGGATGGGAGCGGTTGGTTGATAGGTTCATGAACAGATTCTTCCCTCCGTCTGTCAACGTAAAGAGGCGGAAGGAGGTTTTGAATTTCGAACAAAAGGGTTATGAAACCTTGAGCACCACCTGGGTGCAATTCCGGCAGTTAGTGAAGAACTGTCTGCATATCGGGATTCCTGATAGTATTTTGATGGAAACCTTTTACAATGGCCTAGACCACATCAACGCCAAACCGTTGGATCGCCCTCCACAGAAGGAGGATTAAAATGAAATAATATACACGGAAGTGAAGACCATATTGGATCGCATCTCGCGCACATCTGATGAATGGATTGATATCAGGACTTAACGTGTACAGAGTCGGCGCAGCAGAAAGAGTAGAAAGGCTAATGTGCCAACGGACACAATAAGCGCATTGGTCGAGCAAATGACCACAATGACTTTACTCCTCCAGATGGTGGCTAATCAGCAGAGAACTCTCTCTCAAGGAACAACGCAAGTTAATGCGGTTACTCATGTGACCGCAATGGATTGCACTCAATGGGGATAGGTACATTTGGTAGACGTCTGCCCATGGAATTAACAACCCGTATATGTTATTTATGATGAATCATTGGGCAACAACCATAAACCTTGCTGGTGGGGTCACCCAATTTTTAGTTTGGATGAGAATCTCAATCAAGATGGCCATAGTTTCTATCAATTCAATTATCAAGAGGATCGAGGCAACCCTTCGGTCTTCACTAATTCGAACTGCAGCCCAAGTAATTCTCAAGGTACGCCACCTTGTGACCACCTGTTCGCATATGATACCTCTTGTAGTACCTCGTCTATGGAGACATCATTAAAACATTATATTGAAAAGAGCGAGGCAATGAGACAATCGCAAGCTAACTCTCTTAAAGAATTAGAAGATTAAATAGATCAGCTTACGAGGGAATTAAAGAAGAAAGCACCTGGTACGCAGCACGGAAACTCAGAAGTGTCGGGGCCAAGAGGTAAAGAACAATGTCATGCAGTGACATTGAGGAGTGGCAGAACGACAGCCTCTATTATGCCGAAAGTACCAGATGCGGTAACAACACCAGCAGATTTGACTGTTGATGATGACCAATTACTTAATAACGGAAATTGCACCAGTTCAGAAGTAAGATCGTCTACAAAAGATGAAGCTTCTCAAAACATGAATTCTCAGTCAACGCAATCCCCAGCCAATGACACATAGCAAGCACGGGATCTCGCCAAATAGCAAAGTGAACAAGAAACACGGCAGGATTCTCCACCTTTCCCGTCCAGGCTGAAAAAGAAGGATGATAGCAAGCAATTTTAGAGGTTTCTGGACGTTCTCCGACAGCTACACATTAATATTCCCTTGATAGAAGTATTAGAGTAGATGTCGAGTTATGTGAAATTTCTCAAGGATATTCTCGCCAACAAGAAAAAGATTGAGGAAAATGAAACAGTTGCACTAACATATGAGTGTAGAGCTCTGTTTCAAAACAATCTCCCTACTAAAATGAAGAACCCTGGGACTTTTACATTGCCCTGCACCATAGAAGGGAAGATGGTCGGAAACGTGCTATGTGATTTAAGGGCAAGCATAAATTTGATGCCCTTGTCAATTTTCAAGAAGCTGGACATCGACAAAGCAAGGCCAACAACGATCACATTACAGCTAGCCAATAGATCGATAAAGCTTCCTGAGGGCAAGATAGAAGATGTTCTCGTGCAAGTGGACAAGTTTATCTTCCCAGCAGACTTTGTCATATTGGATTATGAGGCCGATAGAGAAATCCCTATCATCCTTGGATGCCCATTTCTCGCCACAGGGCGAGCATTAATCTATTTGCAAAAAAGAGAGTTGACCATCCGGGTCGATGATCAAGAAGTAAAATTCAACGTACTTAATGCATTGAAGTACTCGGTAGATATAGAGAACTACCAATATATCGAGGAGCTATGGGGAGAATATTGGCATGAACCCCTGAAGGAAATGGAGGAGGAGGATTTTGAAGTCGGCGTAATGTTGGAGGAGGTCTACATCGCAATTCATGCTGAATCTAATTTTGAACCGCTCAAGTTATCTGAACGGACATCGCAACACATTAAGCCATCTTTAGAAGAGCCACCTGTGTTAGAGTTAAAGTCGTTGCCAATGCACCTAAAGTATGCTTACGTAGGAAGTAACGACACATTACCGGTTATCATTTCTGCATCACTGAGTAAGGAGAAAGAAGATGCTCTCATATGGATCCTAAGAAATAATGCAAAAGCCTTAGGATGGACCTTGGCGAACATTCGAGGAATTAGTCCCTTGTATTGTATGCATAAGATTCAACTGGAAGAAGGAAAGAATGGATCAGCAGAAAGGCAACGCTGCTTGAACCCTGCCATGAAGAAGGTTGTAAAGAAGGAAATAGTAAAGTGGCTGGACACAGTTGTCATCTACCCGATATCTGATAGCAGTTGGGTGAGCCCAGTGCAATGCGTTCTGAAGAAAGGGGGATAACAATCATCATTAATGAAAAAAATGAATTAGTTCCCACAAGGACAACACGGGGTGGAGAATCTGCATGGATTATCGCAAGCTGAATTTAGCCACTAAAAAGGACCACTTTCCACTCCCGTTCATTGATCAGATATTAGACAGACTTGCAGGGAATGAATTTTTCTGCTTTCTTGATGGCTATTCAGGGTATAACCAAATAGAAATTGCACCGGAGGACCAAGACAAGACAACCTTCACGTGCCCATTTGGTACGTTCGCATTCCAACGCATGCCATTTGGACTCTATAATGTACCAGACACTTTTCAATGATGCATGATGGCAATATTCTCAGATTACTTGGAGGAGTTAGTCGAGGTATTCATGGATGATTTCTAAGTCTTCGGTAGTAATTATGACTCCTGTTTGTCTAACCTTGAAAAGTCTTGAAGAGATGCGTGGCAACAAATCTTGTTTTGAACTGGGAAAAATGCCACTTTATGGTGGAAGAAGGAATAGTTCTGGGTCACAAAATCTCCAAGGCAGGATTGGAAGTTGATCAGGCAAAAATCAATGCAATTTCCAAATTACCCCCACCTGTGAACGTAAAAACACTTAGGAGCTTTCTGGGACGCGTGGGGTTTTATAGAAGATTTATTCGCAACTTCTCCCAGATCGCAAGACCCCTAAGTGCACTTCTCGAAGCTGACCGCAAGTATAATTTTGATGACGCCTGCACCAAAGAATTTAACACATTGAAAGATGTGCTCATCTCCGTACCCATTTTTATTGCGCCAGATTGGACGCAACCATTTGCATTGACGTGCAATGTTAGTGGATATGCTGTGGGTGCAGTTTTAAGTCAGCGCAGGGATAAGGTATTGCATCCTATTTATTATGCGAGCAAACCACTGAACGACGCGCAGGAGAACTATATGACCACAGAAAACGAAATGCTCGCAGTGGTGTTTGCACTGGAGAAGTTCCGACAATACTTAATCGGAACAACTGTTGTGGTGTATACGGATCACTCTGCGATCAAGTATTTGATGACAAAGAAGGATGCAAAACCAAGGCTTATACGGTGGGTGTTGCAACTATAAGAATTTGACCTAGAGATTAAAAACCGGAAGGGCACCAAGAACCAAGTCGTGGATCATTTTTCAAGATTGGAGAATTGCGAGGTTCAAGGTAAAGAAAAAGATATTGAAGAAAGATTCCCCGATGAGCTACTGATAGCAATGAGCATTAATGTTCCCTGGTATGCAGACATCGTGAACTTCATCGTTTGCGATCAAATACCAGATGACTATTCTTACCAGCAGAAGAAAAAGCTAAGATATGATGCCAAATTTTATTTATGGGATGGGAACTGATCATATAATACGTCAGTGTGTTCCTGACCATGAAGCCAAGCACATTTTAGAGCTCTGTCATGAGTCCCCATATAGAGGACATTTTGGGGGGCAAAGGACCGTAGCGAAAGTCTTACAAAGCGGCTACTTTTGGCCAACACTGTTTAAGGATGCCCATGCCCATGTTGTGCAATGCGACAGGTGTCAAAGGACGGGGAATATGTCGAAAAGAAATGAAATGCCATTGACGTCAATCTTAGAGGTTGAATTATTTGATGTTTGGGGAATAGACTTTATGGGCCCGTTTCCACCTTCCGAAGGTTATCAATATATTCTGGTTGCGATTGATTATGTATTGAAATGGGTTGAGGCCATCGCATGTGCCAAGAATGACGTGGCCACTATGGAGAAGTTTCTGAAGAAGCACATTTTTGCTCGATATGGGACGCCACGAGCCTTAATCAGCGATGAGGACTCTCACTTTATCAACCGCATAATTGCCAACCTGTTGACTAAATTCAACATCAGCCAATGAGTTGCAACTGCTTATCACCCACAGACTAATGGGCAGGCAGAGATTTCTAACCGAGAGATCAAAACTATCTTGGAGAAGGTAGTTAATACTGCTAGGAGGGATTGGTCACCCAAGCTTGATGAAGCACTATGGGCTTATAGGACTGCCTACAAAACACCAATTGGCATGTCTTCGTACGCCCTGGTCTTTGGAAAAGATTGTCATCTGCTGCTTGAGTTGGAACATAAGACGATGTGGGCATGCAAGAAGTTGAAGTTTGATTTAGCTAGGGCGGGGAAAGTCCAGAAGCTGTAATTGAATCAGTTAGTCGAATGGCGAAGGGATGCCTATGAAAATGCTAAGATATATAAGGAGAAAACAAAGAAATGGCATGATGACCGCATAAACGACCGGACATTCACCGAAGGTCAACAAAGTATTACTATTCAACATGCGTTTGCGATTGTTCCCACGAAAGTTGAAGTCTCGCTGGTTTGGGCCATTCCGAATCAAGACAATCTTTCTTCATGGCGCAATAGAACTAACAACTTTAGACGAGAGCAACGCATTCAAAGTCAATGGTCAGCGGATCAAGCCATACTTTTCTTCCTTTTAGCACTCAGCTCTACCTTTATCTCAATAACCTAATATCAATTTGCCCCGTATCAAGTAGCATACTTTTCTCTGAATTCTATGGGGTATTTATAGGTGAAGATCTTCGACTCCGGCCTTGTGGACCCCACTTTTGTTATGGAAATTCCGAAGATAGAGGGATATTTATTCTTTTTGTTATGCCATCAGACCGTCAAATCTGCACAATTATTAGTCGTACACGTGTCACAATCCTCTGCTTTTGCGTTGCTCAGCTGCATCTTTCGATCAGGAGTTCGCATGCGGTTGAAAGTCAGCTCTGGATCGACTGTCACATTGCGCCGTCATTGCGTTGATCGTCTCTTCATTGTGATTGGCGGCCACAATGTGACAGAGATGCGTTAGTCAGTTCTTCTTGAGCCTTGATCGCAAGCGGTGACTTGGTTTCCTGCAAAACAGAGTAGAAATCTCCTTTTCTTCCATCTTAATGATGTTAGTGGGTATAATTGCGATAATTCATAATTATTGTATTTCTAAGCTAACTTTCATACAATTGGCGCATATTTATTCTCTTTTAGCTGCAATATCTAGATAAGGTAGCATAAATAACTTGTATTCCTACAAGTTATCAGTAACATTAATTGAATTAAATGGGTATTCAAGATCTTTCAAGATAACCAACAAGACACCAAAAATATTACCCACAACCACCAATCTGGCAACGGTGACGATGTATGGATGCCAACGTGTGGGCGTGATAGTGGTTGTAACATTCGAAGTTTTTAGTATCTTAAATTGATTGGATTTATGGCTCATTAATTTTTGTTTTAGAGAAAAATCAGATAAGATAATTAATTTAAATTGAGTTGATAAGAGAAATTTGGATTAAATACAAAATTGAGAGAATTGGGTGTAATTTTCTTAAACGATTTCTTTTCCTTCCCACTGTATTCGTGTCACTCCCTCTCCTAGATTATTCTCTTATCCCATAAGGGGATGTGACAGCAGTAGTTACCGACCTACTTGCCAGCATTTACTGCCTAACTTACCTATATAACTTACTTAAAACCTTGTTATGCAATTACGACTCAACGACACAATAATCTATGACTTGAACCTCACAAGCTCTATGCATTGTCGTCCTTTGCTTCAATGCTTAACTCCTTTTAACCACTACAAACTTAGCCTCATCTCATACGTTAATATTTTCTAACACCAAATGCATGGTTTCTTTTGACTTCATACTTAGCCAAAAGTTACTAGTTAAGGCTCAACTCAAAGCTACTCAACGAAAATTTATTTAAACACTTAGAATTCTTCCTTTATCTTCAACATAGGATTTAACTTACACTTTGTTAATTTTCTTAACTACCTGCATAAGTAGGGAGATTGAGATCCGGGTTTCATAATCAAAATCTCATGAATACAAAAGAAAAATAGAAATAAACTCTTAACTCGAGTTAAATAATTACCTCTAGCCTCGAATCGTCGTTAGAAGCAAGAAGATTATGCTTAATGATGAAAAAGAATGGAAGAGAATAAGTGTTTAAAGTGGAGAGGAGATGAATAGAGGAGTGAAAACGGAAAACTGGTGTGATCAACAAGAAAAAGGGCAGAAAAATTCTTTTATTAAACCAAAGAAACGTGGTTGCACTAGGGTGCAACATTGTGAACCCCGAATCCTAATTTCTCTACTTGAGTATGTTCCCTACTAAGACTAGTGTGATGAGTAGGTTGATGTGGAAACTAGTGTGTAATGGTAGAGGAAAAAATGGAGATTTGAAGAAAAGAGGAAATTTGGAAATTTAACTTTTGGGAAAAATTTGGAAATTTGGCTAAGTATAGAATTTTGTGCGTTGATGCGTTGGAAGAGTGGTTGGTGAAGGCATGCAGCTGAAGAAGGAAAAAGGAGATGATGCGTTGGAAGGCACATGAGTAGGCGAGGCATGCATGGAAAGGTAGCCCACGCATCGAGCAGCATCGGTCAGACGCCCTGCCTATGCATCAAGCATCCTCGGTCGGACGCCCTGCCAATGCGTTGAGCGGGCACGCCCATGCGTTGAGCGCCCTGCTAAGCAGCCATGTCGTGCATCGAGGTGCCCTACCATGTAGCCAAGCGCGCAGCCCGCGTCGAGCGGCCAACGCACCCATGCGTATAGCTGTCTCTTATACACATCTAGATGTGTATAAGAGACAAGCGCGCAGCCCATGCGACCAAGCATGCCGATGCAGGTAAGCGAGCGAGCGATGGCCAGCATACGTCGCACGCCCATGCGTCGAAGCAGCACGACTATGCGACGAAGCACCTGGCTAAGCATCAAGGCATCACGCGCAGCCCATGCGGCCAAGCACGCCCAATGCGTTGAGCGACCAGCGTGCCCATGCATCGAGCGACCAGCCTATGCAGTGCGCCCATGCGTTGGTGGCCAGCACCATGCGTCCATGCCAAGCAAGTCGCTCGATGCTACCTAGCGAGCCATGCGTCGAGGATGGATGGTCACCTTATGCGTTGGTGATGGTTAGCTTCTTGCGATGGCTAAGTTGAATTATAATGAGAGTGAATTGGCTTGCTATGCGTTGATGATAGGCTATGCATTTAGTACACGGACTAAAAACGAAAAATATACTATCACTTTTCTTCCATAGGTGGATATAAATATTTAGTAATTAGAGAGAAAGTGGGCGGTGTAAACTACACGAAGAAGAAGATGAACAATGGTCTATTTTTTTTTTTCATTTTTCTAGATGCTTATCGAAGAGATAACGACTTATGTTTATACACACACACATAAATATATTTTATTTTTCACCAAACGCTAATTCCATATATTTTATATATATATTCCTTTTCTTTTCCTTGTAAATATATACATTTAATCCTCTCCTTCCATCATGTCGAACTTAAATGTCTCAGATCACATCAAATCAACCAATTCCAACAATAAATTTAATTTAAAATTCCATAACTAACTCAACTCTGAATTAATTCTTCCAAACCAAAATATTTCCAAATTTAAAAAATCACATACCACAAAGATCTAAGTTCAATTATTTTAACATAATAATTCAATTTTACATCACAAAAAAATTAAGATGCCTCAACTAATTAAGCTAATCTACTCAAATTGAATTAACTCAACATAATAATTCAATTTTGGACTAAAAAATATAAAATGTACCACAAATAATTCATAGTGATTATTTTAAATTTAACTAGATATTTTTGACGTCACAACATAAGAAAGCATAGCAGCACTACAATGTTTTATATATTTTCACCCTTGCACACGAGTGGAATCATCTGATGAGCATAACAATTAGCACGACAACGATGAGTGCTTACGCTAGGACAAGAGCGTAGCTACGCTCTCCTCAGCATTGCAACGCTCGGCTACTTTCTATAAATATTTTATGACTTTTAGGTTAAAGATATCATGGTTTCCAGCCTGTTCATCTGTTTTTCCCTACCTAACTTTTCCCTCTCTCAATCATCACCTTTTTAATTTTCATATATTTCATTGAAGATTCTTGTCGCTAATGAGTGGCTAAAGTAATTTGTACTTGAAGATAGGATTTTTTTAGACAATTGTTCTTGAAAACTTGTATTTTTTGGGATGTAATTGTTGTAAACTCTCTTGAAGTTTTGATTATAATTGCATTGAAGCATTTTGATAGGCTTGATAATTCTTGATAAATGATTCTTTGTATGCAATGTTCATTTATCATTTGCATAAACGATGAATTTAGTAGCATGATTAGGTAGTGAGTGCTTAATTAGAGGGAATCCTTGAACTTTGACATTCGTGAACTAATTAACTCAAAGAGATAAATCGCATGTTCGATTTGGGTTTTATAGTCTATCATTTATCAGTAATAATCCCTAATGAACTTAATGTAAATTAGGCTAGTTTTCTAGGCTTCTTTGGTTCAGATTCAATCTATTTTGATAATTACAAATGTTTAGTGATTAGTTTCATTAAAAAATTGAGCGTTTATTTGCAACTGCCATTGATTTCTAGTATTTAATGATCGAAAAATATGTAGAATCTGCTCCTATCGTCGAGTAATTTTCGTGATTGAATTTTTAAAGAAACATCTCGTTGTTCACTTTATTTCCATGAAATCTACCTTCCGTTTTCTTATTAGTTTCTTGAATGATCAACTATAACCCCCTCCCCCCGCGACCGTTAGATTTGATAATTATGCTATATAGATCATAGATTCCCAATGAGACAACCCTTTCCCACTAGCCTACAAGCTCTGAGAGCGGTAAAAAAATCTATCAATTATTAGTCCCGGCAGGCTTTGAACAATGACTTCTAAATAAACCCAGATTATTTATGAAAAAAATATAAAAATCCCTTAAGTATTGCTAGTCGAAATCTCAAAACTCACCGAAAGAACCTTTTTACACCATCAACTGATGTTGGATAGCACTTTAAAATCCTTTAAATATCCCATCTAGCAACAAAATATTATGGGTAACATTCATTGAATTCAATGGGTATTTAAGATCTTTCAAGAAAACCAACAAGACACCAAAAATATTACCCACAACTAGTAATTTAGCAGTGGCGAGACGTGTGGGCATGATAGTTGTTGTAACATCCCGAGTTTATAGTATCTTAAATTTATTGGATTTATGGTCCATTAATTTTGGTTTTAGAGCATAATCAAAGAGATAATTAATTTAAATTGAGTTGATAAGAGAAATTTGGATTTAATACAAAATTGAGAGAATTGTGTGTAATTTTCTTAAACGATTTCTTTTCCTTCCCACACCTCCTCCCAGATTATCCTCTTATCTCGTAAGGAGATGTGACGACAGTAGACCGACCTACATATCATCATTTACTGCCTAACTTACCTATATAAGTTACTTAAAATCTTGTTATGCAATTATGACTCAGTGGCACAATAATCTATGACTTGAACCTCACAAGCTCTATGCATTATTGTTCTTGGCTTCAATGCTTAACTCCTTTTAACGTCTACAAACTTAGCCTCATCTCATGCGTTCATGTTTCCTATCACCAAATGCATAGTTTCTTTTGACTTTATACTTAGCTAAAATTTACTAGTTAAGGCTCAACTCAAAGCTACTCAATGAAAATTTAGTTAAACACTTAGAATTTTTTCTTTTTCTTCAACATAGGATTTAACTTACGCTATGTTAATTTTCTTAACTACCTGCTTAAGTAGGGAGATTGAGATCCGAGTTCCACAATAAAAATCTCATGAATGCAAAAGAAAATAGAAATAGACTCTTAACTCAAGTTAAATACTTATATCTAGCCTCAAATCGTCCTTAGAAGCAAGAAGATTATGCTTAATGATGAAAAAGAATGGAAGAGAATAATTGTTTAAAGTGGAGAGGAGATGAATAGAGGAGTGAAAATGGAAAACTGGTGTGATCAATAAGAAAAGCGACAGAAAAATTCTTTTATTAAACCAAAGAAACGTGGTTGCACTAGGGTGCAGCATTGTGAACCCCGAATCCTAATTTGTCTACTTGAGTATGTTCCCTACTAAGACTAGTGTGATGAGTAGGTTGATGTGGAAACTAGTGTGGAATGGTAGAGGAAAAAGTGGAGATTTGAAGAAAAGAGGAAATTTGGAAATTTAACTTTTGGGAAAAAATTGGAAATTTGGCTAAGCATAGAATTTTGTGTGTTGATGCGTTGGAAGAGTGGTTGGTGAAGGCATGCAGCTGAAGAAGGAAAAAGAAGATGATGCATTGGAAGGCACACGAGTAGGCGAGGCATGCATGGAAAGGTAGCCTATGCATCGAGCATCCTCGGTCGGACGCCCTGCCAATGCATTGAGCGGGCACGCCCATGCGTTTAGCGCCCTACGTAGCAGCCATGTCATGCGTCGAGGTGCCCTACCATGTAGCCAAGCGCGCAGCACATGCGGCCAAGCATGCCCATGCAGGCAAGCGAGCGAGCGATGGCCAGCATACGCCGCACATCCATGCATCGAAGCAGCACGCCTTTGTGCCGAAGCACCTGGCCAAGCATCAAGGCATCGCGTACAGCCCAGGGGCCAAGCACGCCCAATGTGTTGAGCGGCCAGCGTGCCCATGCATCGAGCGACCAGCCTATGCAGTGCGCCTATACGTTGGTGGCCAGCACCATGTGTCCATGCCAAGCAAGTCGCGTGATGCTACCTAGTGAGCCATGCGTCGAGGATGGATGGTCACCCTATGCGTTCGTGATGGTTAGCTTCTTGCGATGGCTAAGTTGAATTGTAATGAGAGTGAATTGGCTTGCTATGCGTTGATGATAGGCTATGCATTGAGTATGGATTATATGTTGAACATCCAAGAGTTGGACGCATACAAAGGATGAGATCAGCAGGAGAACATCATCAAAACCATGTGTCTTCTTGGGAGGAAAGCTTTAAGCCTTAAGGATTTAAGGTGGTGACATCAGATTGGAGGCTCATGTGTTAACAACGTGGGAGGAAGACACTTAACTTGCGATGATCACAGCATTGCATTGATGGGGTGAGAAGGAGACACTTGGCCATGCAGCCAAGTAGGTGGTGTCAACTCTGGAGAAGGTTTGGATGCCTATAAATAGGGCCAAAAGACTTCATTTTTAGATCACAATTCATAAATACCGTAAAAATATTGGGAGAGTTGAGCAAACCTTGCGTTGGAGCGAAATCCATGCGTTAGTCATAGAGGACGCATTGGTTAGTGAAGTCCGAAGAGGACGCATCAATTTCGGACGAGGAGTTCTCCCAATTTCCTCGTACGTTTGGAGTGATTCCAAAGCCACCTGAAAGCTCTGAAAGTCTAGTGTTCAGGGTAGGGCTGCCAGAGGAAAAGCTCGAAGGGATAGGGCTGGAAACTGAGAAGAAGACAGAAGGGTCGCTTGGGCCAGTCTTGAAGATTCTATGATTCTGACTAAACCACGAGAATTTCTGAGCTCAAAGTTTAGGGTAATATTTCTGAGACATATTAAAACATTTTTAAAGAAGGAAGTATCTCAAAATAAGGTATAGAAATATGAGTAATCTTAGCTGTAAGTTGAATCTGGATTCTAGAGGTGAAAAGGGAACCTGAGGTAGAAAATGGAGCTACTAGAGTGAAAAGCTCCTAAGCAATCAAGGTGAGTGGCTAAAATGTTTTGACTAAAACATTTGCTTAAAATGTTTGATTACAACGTTTTATAGAAAGCATTTTTTAAAGAAGATTATTCTCATGCCAGCTAGTTTTACAAAGTGATTTCAAGCAAACCATGAGTTATGTTTTAAACTCATGCATGTATGAGAAATTGTTGAAAAGTGATTTATATGTGTTGAATATACTCAGCATGCATTAGTACCTTTAAAGCCATGTTTTTATATGTCTTATACTTTACATGCTTTAAAGAGAAAGTCATTTATGACTAGGTTTACTTAAACGCGATACCGAAGGACATTTGAGAAGGTATCCGCCCAACTAGATATTGAAGGACATTTGATAAGGTATCCGTTGGTATTGAAGGACGTTTGAGAAGGTACCAAACCAACCAGATACTGAAGGATGTTTGAGAAGGTATCTGAACAGAAGTATCTAAGGTATGATAGTACTTAGTACGGCCACGTGCACATAGGTAGTTAGAGTTAGAGATTGAACAAAAGGGTTATCTCTTAACTAGCAGTTGGTGTTTGGATTGTTTTATCCACAGTAAGGGTTATTCTCAACTGAGAAATAGTTTTACTATTTTATGATTAAAACAACTTTATATGTTTTATGCTTGGAAAATGTTTATACTGCAGTACAAGTACTGTAGAATCTTATATTTCAGTTAAACTCTTTATTGAGATTTTGCATGAGAATCAATTATCTTTCTTAAGTCACTTACTGGGCGCAAGCTCACCCTGTTTTCAAATGTTTTCTTTTTCCCCCCAACAGGTAGCAGTCAAATCCTCTGAAGATAGCTCTGCATCTGTTCTGCCACTAAAGGAATAAGAGATTTGAAACCCGTCGGTTTAGGTGGTTACTGTTAATATTGTACACATGTTACTGTTGTTCATATAGGGACTAAGGTTTTTGGGTTTTGGGATTTGTGAATCTAATGTTGTAATGACTCTAAATATGTTATGTTTCTGAATTAATAAATTTTGGCTTAAATACATTCCGGTGTATATAGTTTATATTTTGGTATCAGAGTTACTCCGCAAGAGTTATTAGGCAGTAAGTGTTAGCCAAAGGGTTGATAACAGCTGCAGTCACGCCCTTTCTCAGGCTTAGAGGTTAGTCTGGGGTGGGTTGTGACAAGCATTCCGGTGCCAAAGGGCCGAGAACACCTATTGTCAAAGCGCAGCGCTACGCATAGCGTTTTGACGCATGCGTGACTTTCGTCAAATGTCGTAGCATCGCGATGCCTGAAAACATTGAACACCTTTAATAACATGACATTCTTCATATTTTTATCGCTCATTCGCATCGTAACCTTAACGTGAAAACAATTTATTAAAATTAGATATCAATTTTTATTATGTTACGATGTAGACTTTGTATTTTATAAAAAAAAAAAAATGGGTCTTTTATTAGTTTATCGGTTTGTTAATGAAAAAAAAAAACATCATTACATCTTAACTCTAATTTCTACAATAGGGACTAAATTGTTAAAAATTTGAAAGTACAAGGACCAAATTGTGACATCTTTAATTTTAGGTACTAAATTGTTACAAAACTTAAAGTTCGAGGACTAAATCATCGAAATCCAAATTTTATAGACAAAATTGTTTCTTTTCGGGATGTTTTGTGACTAAAAGCGATTTTTAACCTTTAATTTATATACACAAGGACTAAAATTTGATCATGGATTGCCTAAAACTCTTTTAACATCTGTAGTTTCATGTTTTATTTCCACAAATACATTATGTAATTTTTTGATTTCATGAATATATTGTCAAAAGGACATTCTTACATCCCAACAAAACGTTTTTGTAACCAACTACCAGAAAATTGAAGATTATTTTGTTTGCATTCGTTACTTATGTAATCCTTATTTAAAGAATAAACCAACATCGTCATTTGGTTGAACCTACAAGTTGGCAAAATATGGACCATACCATTCAAATGTGTTCTTGCTAATTTAGATTCTAACGAGATAAACATATGCAACAAATAGTGTAACCACCTTATATTAAAAATAGCTATTTGAATATATAAATATTCCTACCTTTTGAATTCCATCTTATCACAAGGGACTCACGTTTTAAGTTTTGTAATAGAGTTTTTTATCAACGATGACCATGTTAAAAGTAATCACGTCGGTTTTTCTTGGGATTCTCTTCGTTAACTTCGACATGATTGAGATAGCAAATGCAGCTGATCACATTGGTTATGATCCTATAAAAGGCGATGTTAGTCCTGGATGCAGTGTAAAGCATCCTGAACTGTGTATATTAACTCCTGCAAATCCATATAATAGAGGTTGCAATGCAATCAATCGCTGCAGGGGAGGAAATGATATTATAGATGGTCAAGAAGAAATTTCTTTTGAAGGGGATGCATCCACTATCCCGGCTACAAAACACAATCTTGATTGAATAATTGATGTGATTCATTATTCATTTATATATTTGTACGAATATTTTATATCACTTATTCGTTGGATCATCGAATTTTCGCCAACTTTATTTGTGTGCCATTTGTTGTAAGTACACATGAACGAATAAATATATTTACTTTTTGAAAAATATACTATCACTTTTCTTCCATAGGTGGATATAAATATTTAGTAATTAGAGAGAAAGTGGGCAGTGTAAACTACACGAAGAAGAAGATGAACAATGGTCTATTATTTTTTTTCATTTTTCTAGATGCTTCTCGAAGAGATAACGACTTATGTTTATACACACACATTTAATCCTCTCCTTCCATCACATCCTAATTCCATATATTTGATATATATATTTTATATTCCTTTTCTTGTCCTTGTAAATATATACATTTAATCCTCTCCTTCCATCACATCGAACTTAAATGTCTCATATCACATCAAATCAACCAATTCCAACAATAAATCTAATCTAAAATTCCATAACTAACTCAAGTCTGAATTAATTCTTCCAAACCAAAATATTTCCAAATTTAAAAAATCACATACCACAAAGATCTAAGTTCAATTATTTTAACATAATAATTCAATTTTACATCGCAAAAAAATTAAGATGCCTCAACTAATTAAGCTAATAAACTCAAATTGAATTAACTCAACATAATAATTCAATTTTGGACTAAAAAATATAAAATGTACCACAAATAATTCATAGTGATTATTTTAAATTTAACTTGATATTTTTGACGTCACAACACAAGAAAGCATAGCAGCGCTACGATGTTTTATATATTTTCACCCTTGCACGCGAGTGGAATCATCTGATGAGCATAACAATTAGCACGACAACGATGAGTGCTTATGCTAGGACAAGAGCGTAGCTACGCTCTCCTCAGCATTACAACGCTCGGCTGCTGTCTATAAATATTTTATGACTTTTAGGTTAAAGACATCATGATTTCCAGCCTGTTCATCTGTTTTTCCCTATCTAACTTTTCCCTCTCTCAATCATCGCCTTTTTAATTTTCATATATTTCATTGAAGATTCTTGTCGCTAGTGAGTGGCTAAAGTAATTTGTACTTGAGGATAGGAATTTTTTAGACAATTGTTCTTGAAAACTTGTATTTTCTGGGATGTAATTGTTGTAAACTCTCTTGAAGTTTTGATTATATTTACTTTGAAGCATTTTGACAGGCTTGATAATTCTTGATAAATGATTCTTTGTATGCAACGTTCATTTATCATTTGCATAAACGATGAATTTAGTAGCATGATTAGGGAGTGAGTGCTGAATTAGAGGAAATCCTTGAACTTTGACATTCGTGAACTAATTAACTCAAAGAGATAAATCACATGTTCGATTTGGGTTTTCTAGTCTATCATTTATCAGTAATAATCCCTAATGAACTTAATGTAAATTAGGATAATTTTCTAGGCTTCTTTGGTTCAAAATAATGTCAAAGAATTTAGTTCAAATTAGATTCAATCTAGTTTGATAATTACAGATGTTTAGTTATTAGTTTCATTAAATGATTGAGTGTTTATTTGCAAGTGCCATTGATTTCTAGTATTTAATGCGCAAAAAATATGTAGAATATACTCCTGTCGCCGAGTAATTTTCCTGATTGAATTTTTAAAGAAACATCTCATTGTTCACTTTATTTCCTTGAAATTTACCTTCCATTGTCTTTTTATTTTCTTGAATGATCAACTACAGCCCCCTCCCCCCCCTGCGACCGTTAAATTTGATAATTATGCTATATAGATCATAGATTCCCTATGAGACAACCCTTTCCCACTAGCCTACAAGCTCTCGAGAATGGTAAAATATCTATTCGTTATTAGTCCCGGCAGGCTTCGAACAGTGACTTCTAAATAAGCCCAGATTATTTATGAAAAAAATATCAAAATCCCTTATATATTGCTAGTTGAAATCTCAAAACTCACCGAAAGAACCTTTTTACACCTTAAACTGCTACTCGATAGCATTTTAAAATCCTTTAGATATCCCATCTTGCAGCAAAATATTATGGGTAACATTAATTGAATCAATGTGTTAAACCCGGATTTTAATTTTCCTACTCAAGCAAGAAATTAAGGGAATTAACTAGGTGAAAGTTAAATCTTATGTTAAAAAGAAGGAAATTCTAAGTGTTTAAATAGATTTGTTTAGTAGCTTTGAGATAAGCCTTAACTAGTAAAAGTTTGGCTAAGTATAACCCATGTGCTGGAAGCTAGAAAAATGGCTAAGTATTTGTCAATGTGTTGGCCTTGTGCTAAGTGTTGGTGTTGTGCCATGCATTGGGCATGCTCATTTGAGAGGTTATTTGGGCATTGAGGGAAGCCAAAGTGTTGCCAAGAGGAAAGGCTATGCGTGGACAAGCATGAAGCAAACAAAGTCTTGAGAGGCTACCAAAGCATGCGGCAGCCTCAAGTGTGCGCGAACATGGGCGTTGGGCATTGGAATTGCGCACGCTAGGCGATTGTGTAGCAAATGAGCAGTGCTACACGATGAGGCAGGTGATTGTGTAGCAACAAGCGGGTGCTGGACGATCGTGTATCAATGCGCGGAGCTAAGCGATGCGATAGGCAATCGTGTAGCAAATGCATGGAGCTCAGCGATGAGATAGGCGATCGTGCCGCAAGGTATGGCGCTAGACGATGCGGAGAGTCGCGCTAAATGATAGCACTATGCAATGGGTGATAGCATTAAGCGATACGGTGTTGGCACTGCACGATCGGCATCGGCGCTAGATGATGACGTTGGGCAATGGCGCTACGCGATGGGTGCGGGCGCTAGACGATAGCCGTGATGCACTAGACGATAGCCATGATGCGCTAGACGATAGTTGTGCTACACTAGACGATGGGTGTCAGCGCTACACGATGGGCATAAGCGAGATCTACACGATTAGTAAGAGTTGTGCGGTAGATTGTGTGCTATGCGGTAGGTGCAGGTGCTATACAATGGGTTGTGCATTGGATGATGAGTGGCAACATTACTAGACAATGAGCTAGGCGATGAGCGGAAGAGCTAGATGATGAGCTAGTCGATAGGACAAGCCATGGTGAGTGCATGTTGAAGTGTCTATGCGTTGCTAAGGCTGGCGGTACATAAGGTTTATGAGGATAGTGTGCGTTGGTCTTGAGCAAATGACTAAAGGACGGTGGCAAGCAACAAGGACATGCTAGCGTTAGTCATAAGAGATGCATTAGCAAGAGGCTAGGCGATGGTAAGATAAACCATGAGGCTTGGTGATGTGCTATGTGCTATGGACATCCGAGGGCATGTGGGCGCATAAGATAAGGCTTGAACAAATAGTATGCATTGGAAGAGTGTTGGTCATAATCCTAGTTTAGTGCATAGGACAAAGTTAAGCCATGCGAGAGAGAAGGATATACGACCAAGGACTTGCAATGTCTCGAGTTTAGTATAGCTCAAGTGATGCATTGATAAGGGAGCCATGGGCTGATAATGGCTAACCGAGAAAGGGTTAAGTTTAAGTTAGTAGTGGGTGGACTTCATGCAATGGAAGGTTGCATGAAGAGGACAACTCAAAGTAGGAGGTGGATGCACCAAAGAGCTTGCAAACCAATTAGTTTAAGTTGGATGAAGGAGAAGTTGGCACTTCAAGCTGGATGTGGCAAGGAGCAGCGTTGGCATAAGGAAGAGAGGACGCTTGGACATGCAGCCAAGTAGGAGGTGTCATCCTTGGATAGACTTTAGACGCCTATAAATAGAGCCAAGGACTTCTCTTCAGATCATAACTCGAATTCCCTTCAAAGGACATTAGGAAGAGTTTATGAGGGTCGATTGGGAGGAGACTATGCGTTGATGAAGGCATGCATACGTTGGTAGCAAGACCATGCATTGGTCAAGTGATTCCAAGAGGAGGAGATGCTGGTGGACAGTAAGATCTAGAAGTAGCATCAACTTGACACGAGCAATTCTCCAAAACTACTTGTGCGTTTGGAGTGATTTCAAAGCCACTAAAAAATTGAGAGAGACTAATTTTCAAGGTAGGACTACCAGAGAAGAAACTTCAAGGAATCAGGCTGGAGAGTCAGGAAAATACAGAATGGTCGAGCTCTCGGGTAATCTTGGGCCAGTCTTAATGATTTGAGGATTCTGGCCAAACCACGAGGAGTTCTGAGCTAAGATTTTAAGGTTTCAAAAGGGGAAACCAAGAAAACTTAAGGAACTTCGGAGAGGACGGTTCCTAACCAACCAAGGAAAGTGGTTGTTCCATCGTTTGTATGGTTGATTTCTATATATATATATACTGTCTCTTATACACATCTAGATGTGTATAAGAGACAGATATATAATTATATATATAGGTTGTACTTGAAATATTGGTAAGATCAAGAAATGTGTTTTGTCTGGATTTGATTGTTGTTGTTGTCACAATGCGTGTATATTTGCATTAGGAAATGGGATTTATGTAGAATTGTATCAGCAACATTGGAAGCACAAGGATCATCTAAGCACTCTAATTCACTAATTTTTGCAAAATATAAAGCATGCTCTTGTAGAAAACAAGTGAGTTTCAAGATATACCTCTTGTAGAACTACTTCAAAGCTCCTTCTCCAGCTGTTATCTTCTACGAATCTTGTTGCAGACCACCTCAAGATCTTTCCCACTATTCTCTTGGTGCTCTAGATTGAGTTATGGGACTCAAATCCAAGCTTGAATCAAGGGATGAAGAAGAAAAGCTCACAACAGTAACCTTGGTGATGTACCCTTTCTTCAACTTGAATTTTCTCTAAAATTCTCTATAGATTGCATGCCCAATTTTCACTCCAATCTCTTCATTATATTGCAGATCAACATGAAAAGGAGAGAGTTTCATGAGTTTCAGCTCATGCTTGGAGAAGACAAGACAAAGAGAATGTTATTTGTGTGAGCTACTTAGGTGATGGATAATGGAAAACAACATTTTCTATTTTAGTGTTTTGTTTTTTTTTCTCTTTTCCAATTTTATGTCCAAAAATAGAAATTTGATTTTAAAACTGAAAAATAAAATTAATTTTAAATAAAACTTAATTAATTTAATATCAAATATTAAATTTATTTTTACATAAATCCATCATTATATATTTAAATAATATTTAAACATATAAATCCTCCGATTCCGTTTAATTCTCAAATTAAACACGTAATTATATCTCATATAAGTACTAATTCCCTTAATCCTAATTTGAACGTTTCAAATTAACTTATCATGCTATTCTAGAGCTAGTCCGTTACGAGCTAGTAGGGGGACCTTGCAGACCTACAGATCATGGGCTCTAACGAGCCAAGATTAATTGGATAAACTCATTAGACCAGATTAATCCCCATTCATTAACTAATGGGTCACTCCACTAAAGCCCATAGTTGCACTCATCTCACTATAGATAGATTATGTCCACATGATTTAACCATAATCAGCAAGTCGACCCTTCACAGGTTGTTCCTAATAATGGTTGGGTCAAATATCTATTTTACCCCAGAGATTACGTCTTATTCCTCAAGTCCCTATTGATCGTCTAATGAGCAACTGGTTTGTAATCCAATCACTAAACCAAACTCTCTCAGCCCAGTGAGAGCGTAGGACCCCTTATTCAAGACCTGGATACATTACTTAACAGAATAATCTTTCTCCTATCACTAAATGGGGCAGGCGTGAACTCTGTCTTGCACCCTATGTCCTCAGCTATCTATTCGGTCTTACCCTTAAAATGGGAATCTTATTGAGCCGGCACTGTTGAGCCAACCCTCAGCTATGTAAATCTAAGGGCAATCCTGAATACATAAGAGTTCATAGTTAGCTCAGGATTAAGATCGAGTTACCTAGGTCATCTAGGTGAAATAGTCAGTCTTATACAGTAAACAATGTTATAAAGTAAAAGTGACTTATTTCATGGTCCTGTGAAGGACCCTCCAGAGTTGCATTGGAGGAAGTGGTGGCAGAGAAGCAACCGGAAGTGGCTGAGGAGAAGAAGAAGAAGATTAAAGAGAAGAGGGATGAAAGAGATGAGCAAACCCATCGAATCAAGGCAGAGAAGAAGATCAAAGAGAATGGGGTTGAAGGAGATGAAGAGGCCTGGAAAAAGAAAAAGAAAGAAATAAGTGAAAGAAAGGAACGCAGGCGAGAGGAAAGGCGCCTGAAAAAGAAGGAAGAGAGGAGAAAGAGGGCTGAGAGCCCAGAACTGGATGGAGAACCCACCTCCGTAAGGGGGGACAAGGGGGAGTCAGCGCAGCTAAAAGAATTAGCGCAACCTAACACTTCGCAAACGGTTGTGACTAATGAGGGAGAAGATGCATAAATCACCTCCTTGATGCGGCGTCGCAAGGAGAATGCGCCGCAAGGGTCAACCATTGACCCACTAATTTTGATAGATGCGTTAGAAGAGCAGGAGAGGAAGAGAAAAGAGAAGGAAGAGAAGCATGAAAAAATGTTTGGGGCATAACTAATCATCGCAGAAGGTAGTCGAAGAAGAAAATTACAAGATGAGGAGGTGCGCCATTACAAGATGAGGAGGTGCGCCACAACAATGAGATTTCGGCAGAAGAAGAAAAGAGAAGGCTCAAAGAGGAACAATGCATTTTGCTGGCCTCCGAGCAGTTTGAAAAAGAATTTGAAAAAGAAGTGAGAGAAGAGGAAGAAGAAGAAAGGAAGAGAAAGGTAGAAGAAGAAAGGAAAAAGAAAGAGGAGAAAGAGAAGAGGCGCCGAACGAACATTCAACGCTTAAGAGAAAAGAAGGGCAAAGAACTTGCTGAACGGGAGAAGTTGGAACAACGCAAGGAGAGGGAAAGGAAACAAAGGCAAGAATCCTGCCTTGCGTTGACCTAAGAAAAGGGCAAAGTAGTTGTAGAAAGTAGTGAGCCCACGTAGGTTAAGGGTCGTCCATCGAAGAAGAGAGAAAACGATGATATGCTGATGGAGATGGGATTTTTCCTCGCGCCAATGCCACTACCAGACCTGATTACGAGCATTATAGTAGAGCATGGATGGGAAAAATTTTGCCAGTGCCCAGCCATCGTCATTCCAAAGGTAGTGTGAGACTTCTATAACGGGCGGCTACATGGCACCAAGAATGTGGTGACCATGAAAGGGGAAATGGTGTCTTTTAGCGAAAAGGACATCAATGAACTATACTTAATGAAGGATAACCCAGATGCACTGGGTAACAAACTCATTGATGATCGTACCAAAGAGTAGATGAAAGATGCACTTTAGACATTAACGCAACCGGGCACTAAGTGGACGGTTTCCCTAAAAGGCATCAAAACCCTGGCGTCCAAGACACTGCTTCCTGAGGAGCGGCTTTGGGTATATTTGGTTAAACGCCGGCTGATCCCAACAACGCATGACAAAACAGTTTCAAGGGATCGCATCATGGCCGCATACTGCATTGTGCGCGGCATTCCAATCAATGTGGGCCAGTTGATTGCAAGACAACTTCAAGCTTTGGTGGGGCATATAAAAGGTCAGTATTTCTTCCCATGGACGGTCTCAAGCTTATGCCTATCACTGGGTGTAAGTATTGAGGAAGAACCCATGCAAGAGGTTCATGGCCTCATAAACATCATGATCCTGAGGATGCTTCTCAAAGACTCCCCACATTGGCTCGAGCTCGCATTAAAGAGGCCCACCATTAATTTAAATGCGCTGCAACAACCCAGGCCAAAGAAACAGTGCATAGATGACAAAGGAAAGGAGAAAGTCCAAGAATCACCAACGCAAGATCAAGAGACCTTGGACCCTTTGCCTTTGTTAATTTGCCCTTCAAGCCCTCCCGCACAACCTTCTTCTTCACTTCCCGAGCACTTCACCAACCTTCTCCTTGCCTCTGATTCTCCAACCGCATATTAAGTAGCCCTATCATCACCTTCATCATCACCAAAACTTTCCCCACCACCACCACACGTTGAAGATCCGTGCGATTTGGGTGAAGGCACCTCTACCCAACCCCAAAACGATGTTGGTAAAATAGCACAGGCACAACCCACCATGCCTCCTTAGCTGCTAAATTAGCCGATATGCGAACCCTTCTTGCCCAACAACATGAACTCTTCTCCCAACAACAAGACTTCTTCTGCCAAAGAATAAATGAGGTAAACGAGCGAGTAGTAGACTTACATCACAGTGCTGCGATGACCAGACAGGTGATGATTAATATTCAACGCAACATCTATAAGATCCACCTGAACCAGAGGCAACTAGTGGAGCGCAACCATAAGTACTTCAATTTCTTGACTACGTATCTTCATAGTCCCATGGTGCCTCCGCATCTCCAGTAGGATCTACACTTTGAAGAAGCCCCTCGCGTACCTCACCAAAACCCTCCACTGGAACCTCCTCCTCCTCAATAAATTACAATTTATTTTTAATTGCGGTCATTCTTTTATTTTTACTTCAATTCATTATTTTTCTTTGTAAAGAAGCTAAACCTTTGATTCTTTTTACATGCAAGAGTTTTGTATTGCGATATTTGTAATTATTTGTGTAATTAGTTAATTTTTAATACAACTGAGTAGCAATTCTCTCCATATGCCTTAGCCTCTTCGTCATCATCCTTTGTCAATTTTTGCGATATTCTTGATCTTTTATTTTGCGTTATTCATTGCGCTGCCATGATGTATGATATGCATACACTTAGTAACATTTCCCACACTTTGTACTTTACCTTTTATCTTTCAAAATTCGTAGCTGTAGCACTACTTTACCTTTTATCTTTCAAAATTATGCTCAAACCTTCTTTTCAAAATTTTGTCTAAGTGTTTGTCTATTCTGTCCAAACAACGCAAAGAGGACCTTGCGCATCTCTAAATTTGGGGGTGGGGAAGGTCTGAGCAGATGAGATCAAAGTGATGCGGTCATTAGGAAAATGTGTCCATTATTTCTAAAAAAAAAAATCATACAAATCTCCAATGTTAGCACAAGGGAAATCCCAAAAACAATCCCAACCTGATAAGAGTTAAGTCGTGAAAGGAATCTGCTCGTAGTTGGATGTTCGCATGACGCCCGTGGGAGCAAGCCAAAATGAAGGTGGGTTTCTAAGACCGATGCAATATGAAAAGAGAAAAATGAGAAAAATAAAAATAAAAGAATACAAGAGAGAACTCCTCTGGAAATCATGAGTTAAAAATTGAGATTGGCACACAACCGTAGTTGGATGTTCGCATGACACCCATGGGAACAAGCCAAAACGAAGGGTTGATCAACAGTCTCTGATAAATGACGCAAAAATTTGACCACCACATACGGACGCATCAAGTTGTTTTTACAAGAAGAGGTAAACATTCTTTTTAAAACTAGAAAGGAACTTTTGAGCAGAGATTTGTTGAATAGAAGAATAAAGTAGGGCTTTGTTATGAATTATCAAGGATAGAAGAAAATTGCGTTGTCAAGTAATATTGCCTAGGTGGAGCATTCGTAGCAACCAATCGGCGCAAAATTTAGGATAAGAATTGAGCATTATCAAGCATATATCTAAATTTGGGGGTGTGATAACTTATAGAAATACAAATTATTTACTGTTTTATTTAGATATTGCGGCTAAAAGGAAGAAAAGTTGCGTCGAAAGTATGGAAATTGGCTAAGAAATGCAAGAATTATAAATTTTCATAAATACACCCACTGACACCAATGTGATGGTAGAAAAGGATGTTTTAATTCTATTTTGCAGGAAATCAAGTCACCGCATGTGTTCATGACTCAAAGATGAAATGAACAATGCATCTCCGTTGCATTACGCCCGTCAATCAATAATGAAAAGACGATCAACGCAATGATGGTGCATTCGACAATCAATCTAGAGCTTAACATCAACTACATGCAGTAATAAAAAATAACACCGCATGCGGGCAAACGATCAAAGATGTAAAGAGCAACGCAATTGTGGAGGATTAAGACGCATGTACAGCTAACTGTTGTGCATTTCTGATGGGATTGATTGCGTAACAGAAGGAATATTCACTCCACCATTTCAGGAATTGCCTTAATAATAAAGTGGGGTCCACAATGCAAAGAGTCAAAGCTTCGCCTATAAATAGCCTATGCAATTCCATTGCAAGATATACTTGATACGAGCATATTTGATATTTGAATACTGAGAGAGAGACTGGTCTGAGTGCCTGATCAGAGTAGATCTGGGAAGAATTAAGAGACAAAGCCGAGAGGTGAGTCTCCGGGCAAAGAATCCTTTCAATCCCTGCCGTTGAAGCTCTGTACGAAGGTCACTTCTACCAGACGAGCAAGCGTGAGAGGGAAGCTCTTCTCTCCATTCATTCCATATGTCGGGAAGCAAACCTCTGTCCAGATCTGTGTCAAGATGTTGACACTCTTCTGTATTTGTTTCTATCTCTTTTCATCACTTGTACTCATCTTCTTAATCTCTATCATTCACACCATGTATTAGATTCTTAATCTTAGTATTAATTGTATCGATCATTTCCATTATCATCTCTCTGCCTATTTCCGTTCATCCACGATTCACTTTCTCCATGATGTTTTCTTAATTCTCTGGGTAATTAGTAAGAATTAGCAAGTAAATTAATCTGTGTTAAGGAAATAATTATGTTTAGCTAAAGCATGCTAGATGACATCTTCACCTGTGAGAGCTGAAGTTAAGATGCTATTCTGCCTATCGAGAGAGGGTTGGAAGAATGCGTTAACTAAAGCGAGAAGTACTTCCAGAGATGGGAGCAACCTTGCGTTCATCACGTTCATCCCTGTTTCACCATAGAGATATGGGAACACAGCTGATCACCGAGAGGTGTACGCCAAGGGAAAGCAGAACCTTAATTACATCTTTAATGCAATTAACTAACTTGCGATGTTTTTACTAGTTATTCTTTCTATTTCTGATTCATCCATAAAGACTTGCCATCGCATACCACGATCTTTGTTTCACAGTCGGTCTCGAACTTAGTATCATGTATCACCTATCTTGTATCTTGTATCATAATAGTGTAGGATTTACTTTTATCGCACCTTTATCATATCAACGCATTTTACATTTATCGCACTTTAATTTCCTATACAAACACACAATCTTTATTAATTGTAAAATCGGTCGCATGTATCACGAATGTAACACATTAACGAAAAAAATCCCTGTGTTCGACCTTAGATTACTCTAAGAAACTTGCATTGGAACTATACTTGGTTTCAGCACAAGGAAACTTATGACAACACATTACTCCATAGCATACTAAAAGCATATAGTTAACAACGCATACATTTAGAAGTAGTATCGCATAAAGTGTGCATGAGCAATTACATAGCATAAGATCAAATTTAGCGTTACATGTTTATGGCAACATGAGCTTGTAGCACATTATCATGCATGCACAGCACAGTGCAATTCCAAGTTGTCAACTAGTTTTCTAGATGGGGCTCACTAAGTTGTAATATTCGTGTATGAACAATGCTGCAAAACCCTGTAATGTAAATGTGTTAAGTTCTGAGTTAATATGTTCATATATTTATGATATGTACGTATTCAGTGTTTTGAGGAAAATTTAACAGGTTAGATAGGCAGTAAGTGCCAGCAAAAGGGTTGGTAACTACTGTAATCACCATTCCATCCAGGTTAAAAGGATAATCTGGAGCGGAATGTGACAAGTTGGTATCAGAGCATAAGATTTTGGGAAAAGAGAGAAAGTTCATGCATGAGTCTAGGTCCCTTAATGAAAGTTCCTAACATATGTACTACATAATTAGGAAAGGATGCTGAGAAGAAGTGGCATGCAGAGCAGTCAGACAGCAGATGGGGACCCTGACCCTACCTTTAGAAGTTCCGATATTCGAGGGAATCTAGATTTTAGTGAAGGAAAGGTAAAGACCTGATAAATCAGGAAACGACTTCAGATAGGGAGTCGAGGATTACGCAGACAGGAACAGATCCTCAGTTAAAGGACAGAATATTTAACAGTATCGCCAAGAGGTTGGCGGAAAGTGTCGAGTCTGTTCTGGCGGATTCAGAAAGGAAGAATGATACTGAGCTTCCGCAAAGTCAAGAGGTGAGAGTTCTAGACCTCCATTTTTTGGTCAGGCAGTTGGGAAGAGACAGAGAGCTACAAGTCAGCATAGTGTAAGAAGGAAGAAGCCAAGACCTGTGGTTAGTATGGGTGATAGATCAAGGTTTTGGCATCCTACCGAGCTAGTAGCTAGTACGAGTAAGAAACCTTTNGCATAGTGTAAGAAGGAAGAAGCCAAGACCTGTGGTTAGTATGGGTGATAGATCAAGGTTTTGGCATCCTACCGAGCTAGTAGCTAGTACGGGCAAGAAATCCTTATGTACGAATTGTGGTAAGCATCATCGAGGGACATGTTACAGAGGGAAAAATGTATGTTTCTAGTGTGGACAGGCAGGACATTTTAAGAAGGAATGCCCCCAGCTAGGTCGAGGAGTTCAGATAGAAAACATAATGACTTTACAGATGGTAGATCAGCCTAGTGTTTCAGAAGCCCGACGAAGGGTTTCAAGAGAAAAAAATCGAGAAAGGGAGCAGGTCGACCTTAGCGATAGGGCAGGTTACACGAAGTGACCCACTAAGAGACAGAAGAGTCTCTTGATGTTGTGAATGGTAAAGTAACTTTATGTACCAGTATATTTATGAAATAATTGTTTATGGTGCTATACCTTTATTTTTATCTAGCATGTTGCATTGCTTGTAGAAGGATTGTAGAGAGCATGTCCCTAAGTAGTTATTATTATGCTGTAGAAAAGTTGTAATAGTATAAGAATTTTACAGGCTCTGGGGTAGTTATTGATAATTATAGTTTATAAAGTGATTCCATTAGATTTCCTAGTATTGATATCACTCTAGAGCATGGATTTCCCGAATAAATATTACGACCGTATGGGTTGTTTTAAGAATAGATAATGTTCGAGAGATTTGGTAGGCAAGAGACAGTATTTGTTGGAAGCAAAAGAATACTTCCAGTAAGCTTAATATCAACAGTGAAGGCTAAGAAGCTACTAAGTAAAAGATGTGAAGCCTATTTAGCCCATGTGACAAGTTGTGGGACCTGAAAAACTTAAGGAGTTAGAAGTTCAGTTGCAGGAATTAATAAATAAGGGTTACATTAGATCTAGTGTGTCACCTTTGGAAGCACGGTCTTTTTATCAAGAAGAAAGACGGTACTCTTAGTTATGTATAGATGATAGGTAGTTAAACAAGGTGACGATCAGGAACAAGTACCCATTGCCTCATATAGGTGATCTCTTTGATTAGTTAGAGGGAGCCACAATTTTTTCTAAGATAGATTTGAGACCAGGTTGTATTTCTTGGACTTGTGGTTCCAGCAGCAGGAGTGAGTATGGATCCACAGAAGATTGAAGCTATAGTGCATTGGAAAAGACCCACTAATGTCTTTAAAGTACATCCTTGATCGGAAGGAACTGAACCTGCAACAAAGAAGATGGATTGAATTGATCAAAGACTATGACTGCTCAATTGAGTACCACCTTGGTAAGGAAAATGTTGTAGCTGATGCATTGAGCAGGGAATCCTTGGGATCCAAAGTAGTCCTTTGATCGGTATCAGGAATGTTACTCTAAGAGTTCAGGAGTTCTAGGGTCAGTCTATCAGTAGGTCAGTCAGGAGGATTGATTACTAGATTTCAGGTAAGAGTTATTTTGATGGAAGATCTTAAGCATGAATAGTTGAAAGATCCTGATCTCCAGAAGCTTGCAGAAGAAGTGAGCAAGGGAGTAAGAACTAATTTTTTAGTTAGGAGTAGATGAAATGTTGGTAAAGGAAGGAGGAATGTGTGTGCCTAACGTGTTGCAGCTCAGTTCTGCTTACTTCATGCGTCCAAGAAACACCAAGATGGAACCTTGAAGAGATTGTAGTGGTGGCCTACAATGAAGAAAGGCATAGCTGAGTATGTAAATCGATGTTTGATTTGTCAACAAGTGAAACCTGGAAGGCAGAGGCCAGTAGGATTACTCAATCCACTACCAGTACCTGAGTGGAAGTCGGGAGTCACGCAGGTAAACATAGACTTTTCACTAGAAATAGAATGTGTAGCAGGTTTGCTCAGAGGTTGGTGGCAAACGTGAAGTCTATTCTAGTGAATTCAGGGGAAAGGGTGTAATCTAGAGGAAGTCCTAGTCAGATTAATCCTAAGAGGAGGGGAAAAGATGAGCAACAATGAGCTCAAAATGTACCAGGGATACGTTGAGTATAAAAATAAGGAACATAATGGTTAGCAAAAGACAAAAAGGAAAAGGTCCAGATTTGCTGATGTTCCAAGTAATAGCTCGAAGTTTGAATTATGACTGAGCTAGGGACTAGTACAGTTAAGAAAACTTTATGTATAAAGTATGGTAAGTCATAGTTGGGAAATGTTATAGTAGAAAGAATGTCTTCTCCCAAATATGGATAGAAAGGACATCCTATGAAGAGTGCCCTCGGTTTGGTCGAGAAGTCTAGTTGACACAAATATTGATTTCACAGCTAGCAAGTAATTCAAAGGTATGACAACTAGAAAAAAATGTTCCAGTCGTATTGCTGAGAAATGGAAAAGGACCACCCTAGTAATAAATGAATACTATGACTCAGTGGAGAATGGAAGAGTCACCAGAGGATGTAACAAATACAGTGAACTATTATGACCAAGTTGTTCGTACGTACTAGTATTATTTAATATGAATAAAGCTAATATCAGAGTAGCGCAGCGAAAGCGTAGTAAAAAAAGAAAGGAAGAAGAAAGAAGAGAAGAAGGTTGTAAAGTTTACGACCAAAGGATGTTGTGAAACTCTAGTTATAAGTAAGTCCGAGCAAATTTCAAGGACGAAATTTCTTTTAAGGGGGAGAAATTTGTAAAATCCGAACCTTAATTACTTTAAGTAAGAGTAGGTAATGTGATGTCTTCTAATGAGCTATGATGAAATCATGTCTTAGGAATTATGGAAGAAAGAATAAAGCCATGGTGTGGTAGATGACCTAGGTGGCAAAGTGAATGAAGGGTGAATTGATCGGCTGAATTTCACTAAATGTTGGCTAAGGATGGAGCTCATGTAATGGGCTTGGAGATGAGGAATCAAACATGAGTTGGTGAAGAATTTTGAATGTGGGTTAACTATATTAAGGAGAGAGGTTAATTGAAATGTAGAACTAAATTTGTTGGAATCCCCAAAAAAGAGAAAGTGGGAAATTAAGAATTTTTCTTTCAAAAGAAAAATGTTATACCCATCTAGTAAATTGTTAAATACTACATTAGGATATAAAATTTAAAGGAAAATTCGTTGAATTTCAGCCATTAATCTTCATTAGTGGGCTAAGTGGCCCAAGGAGATTTCATGCAGGATTTTGGGCGGTGGTAAGCAGAAAGGCCGACTTCATTTAATTGGTTTGAACAAATTACTTGGGCTATTCGTGTAATTCTAGTGGCATTCAAAAGCTTTATGTGTCTATTTTCTATGGCTGTGCTGCTGGAAGGAAAACTCGCCGGAATAAGGTCGGAGGAGCAAAATAAAGACAGAGGATTTGTTTCTCAGGTGAATCTAGGCCATCAGTGAAGAATTGAAGCTCCAGGACGAATCAAGAAGATTTTGGAGCTAAACGTTTGAGGTAATATTTTTAACTCAGTTATAAACAACTTTGTAGAATGAAACTTTTTAAGATTCTTGGAATGCGAGTTATATATTTTTGAAGTTTGAACTAAAAGTTGTTGAACAAGCAGGCAGCTGCTTGAATTGAGGCCAATGATGAAGTTTGAATCTCCAGATCAAACGACGAGGAATTTTGAGCTAAAATTTTAAGGTAATGCTTATAACTTGATTATAAGAAATTTTTTAGAAGGAATTTCCTTGAGATAAGTTCTGGAAATTTAGTTATGAATTGTTGGAATTGAATCTGCAGTTTGATGCTCCAAAATTTTTCTAAGTGTGGGGAGTGTGGGCGATCAAAGGGTGCATTCTTTTGACACCCAATCCCTCCAAATTTGCTAAGTGTCCGACCTTCAAAGTGAATGGTAGGAGGCACAATGTGATGGTTTGGCATGTGAGCTTGATTTATTGAGTAGGCCTAAAAGGAAGGCTAATGTAAACACTAAGTAGTATGCTTATTATATGTGTAGGTTCAACTCCCATTGGAAAAGCCTATCAAGCCTTAAGGAAGCAAACTTGAAGGACCTGTGAGTGACTATAAATGATTTATAAATCGTTTATAAATATTTTAATAATTCATGCTTTATTGACAGTTACTTTTATGTTGGTTATTTTACAAGAATTTCCAAGCAACACATTTCTCTAAAGTTTATAAACGCATGCTAGTTACAAAGTTTATGAAATATGCTTTGGTACAATGGTTGAACCATAGTAGTTTTAAAAGGAGATTCTATGACATGTTTATGTTACAAGTATTTGTATTATGTTTTAAAGCATATGTGCTCTTAATGTTGTTGAGCATCCGTTAGCAAATGATGTTCTTGTGAATACTATGATTTATGAGATCAAGATTTCATTAAGCATGTTTTATGAAAATGTTTTCCTATCAGGTATTTTTAGCTCAATACTAAAGTACAAGGAGAAGGTATCCGAGCTGTACTTCCTAGTTTCAATTATGTTATGATTTTGGTACTGAAGTACTTAGACAAGGTATCATAATAATTCACTCAGTTCAGTGATAAGCAGTGGTACCATGCTTCAATTATGATCTTTGACGTCAGGATCCAATTTGCTCTACGTGCAAGTATGACAGTTAATCAGTTCAGTAGGATTGAACAAAAGCGTTCTTTCCTAGCATTGGTTGTAAGGTGCTAAACAAAGGGGTTCTCACCCCAGCCCAGGCTTATGTTTGAGAGATCAAACAAAAGGGTTCTCTCTTAAACATGATACCCGACGATAAGATTGAACCATGAGGGTTCTTTCTTAGCATTGGCTAGAAGATGTTGAACAAAAGGGTTCTCACCCTAAGGCAGGCTAATGTTGACAAATTGAACAAAAGGGTTCTCTCTCAGGTGTTGAACAAAAGGGTTCTCACCTCTGCCCAGGCTTATGTTTGAGAGATCGAACAAAAGGGTTCTCTCTTAAATATGATATCCGACGTTGAGAGATCGAGCAAAAGGGTTCTCTCTCAACCGAGAATCAGTTTAGCTATGTTTTTAGATACAATGATTTTAAAGATTTTATGTACACGTTTGCTTGGCATATTTTATTCCAATATTATGTTTTCGAGCTTCTAGTTTAAGAATGAGATTTATGTTTTATTAAGTCACTCACTGGGCTTCTAGTTCATATTTTCAAATGTTTTCCTTTCAGGTAGCGGTCAGTTCCCAAAGACTTTTTTGTTGCTGCTCTGCCACTCAAAGAAACAGGTTGAAGGAAGAGTAATTGAAGACCTATATTAGTTAGTACACATGTGTCTTTCTAGTGACTAGTATTATAGATGGGGCTCACTAAGTTGTAATATTCATGTATGAACAATGCTGCGAAACCCTGTAATGTAAATGTGTTAAGTTCTGAGTTAATATGTTCGTATATTGATGATATGTAAGTATTCAGGGTTTTGAGCAAAATTTAACAGGTTAGATAGGCAGTAAGTGCCAGTAAAAGGGTTGGTAACTGCTGCAGTCACCATTCCATCCAGGTTAAGAGTAAAAGGGTTGGTAACTGCTGCAGTCACCATTCCATCCAGGTTAAGAGGGTAATCTGGAGCGGGGTGTGACACTAAATGTGTGGTGTATTATAGGAGTCATGCCTCGTGGCAGACCGTGCAAGCAACTGGTGGGGACTCAAGATGCTACCTCAAAAGCAACGAGAGAAGACCAACTTGGGTCAAGTCATCCGCAAGTAGAAGCGGGAGGTGACGAGCAAATGATGGGAAAATTTGCTCGATATTTGGCCGAGAGCTTAGGAGGGGTGTCAGTAGATCCCGAGAAACAATTTGGTATTGAACGGTTGAAGGCATTAGGAGCCTCAACCTTTGAAGGAACAACGAACCCAGTAGATGCAGAAGCTTGGTTTGTGATGGTAGAAAAATGTTTCAGGGTGATGCGATGCCCTGAAGATAGAAAGGTAGCACTAGCCACTTTTCTATTCAAGAAAAGAGCTGAGGATTGGTGGCGGTTATTTGAAAATAAAAGAAGGGGAAAGGAAGAGGTTACTTGGGAGGAATTTGGAAAAGCCTTCCATAAACAATTCTATCCCCAAACATTTCGCGATGTAAAGCGAAATGAATTTCTTAAACTCGTACAAGGCTCATTATCAGTAGCCGAGTATGAACAAAAGTATACCGAACTTAGCAAATATGCCACCAGCATAATACTAGACGAAACTAAAAGGTGTAGAAGATTTGAGGAAGGGCTACGAGCTGAGATACGAACACACGTAACTGGCAGCATGAAAAGGCAAGAATTTCCAAAATTAGTGGAAACAGCGTGTAGAAGCTAGCCTAAGAGCACCAACAGAAATAGAATCCGAGGGGTGGAGAGAAAAGAGTCAGAAATTCTCCTTAGGGGTTCTAAATAAAAAGATAAGTAAAACCAATTTCGGGAAGCAGAAAACAAAAATGGAGCCTGCTCCGAAAGAAGTACACATGTCCAAGGAATCTATAACAAGTACCCAAAGGCCGTGGTGTTCAAATTATAAAAGGTATAACTTTGGGTGCTGCAAGGGAGGGGCAAATGTGTGCTATAACTGCGGAGAAATTGATCATTACAAATGAAACTGCCCTCAGTAAGGAAAGGAGGATAAAGGCAAAGGGAAAACCCCAGAAGCATAGACAGATGCATACTATTTTCTATTATAGACGCTTGTATAAAATTACTCTCATGTAAATATATTTTATTTGTGATAAATAAAATATATTTTGACAATCTATGTTTGTTTGTTGAAATGATTGTTAGTTAGATGGGATCAAGTCAAGCAAGAAACTCTTTATGTGGAAGGTGTGGGAAATACCACCTCGGAGAATGTTTGAAGGGAACAGATAAATGCTATATTTGTAGGCGCACAGGGCATAAAGGGAAATAGTGCCCAAAGTTTCTACGTTTCCTTAGTCACCGAGAACCAACCTTTGACCTAAGTAAAGACTACCCCTATCGTAGATGTCATAAAAGCCATCTAAGAGACTAAGAAAGAAGAGAGGATTTATGCCTCAAATGTGAACAACCATGTCACCATTGTAAGGATTGTCCAACCAATAATTTGGCCAGTAACTCGGGAGGAAATCAAGCTTGGAAGGATTACTGGTATAAAAATAGAAATAAAAGTGCCTGTAAATAGAACCTATGTGAATGAATAAAGTTGTAAAAGGTTGAGATAAATAAATTAAGTTATGTTTATAGTAATGCTTCAAATTTCAGGACGAAATTTTTTTAAGGGGAGGATAAATGTGAAACTTGCATTCCTATTTCCCTGTTTAAGCTAATAACTAGGAGAATCTGACTAGGTATGAAACTCCATGATAAAAAGGAAGAACTCTAAGTGTTGAATAAATGTCCTTCAAAAAGTTTGGAATTTAACTAATGGAAATTTAACTAAGTGCAAGGTTAACACAGAACCAAGCGTTTGGTGTTAAACGCATAAAATAAAACTAAGTCAAGGAAAATCATGTGTGAATTTGTGAAGTTGAACGCATTGCATGAAAGTTGCCCATGTGTTGAGAATGCATGAGCAAGAGCAGAGAAAGCGAGAGGTTAAACACAAGGCACTGGGTAGACAATCGTGTAGCAAATGAGAGGCATTACACGATGAGGTAAACGATCGTGTAGCAAATGAGCAGTGCTACACGATGAGGTAGACGATCGTCTAGTAAGTGAGCAGCGTTACACGATGAGGTAGGTGATCGTGTAGGCGGGCATTGGATGATTATGTAGCAATGCACGGAGCTAAGCGATGCGCTAGACGATCGTTAAGTGTTAAGCGATGTGTGGGTGCTGACGATGGACTACACGGTGGCACTACGCGATGGGCATAGGCACTAAACGATAGCCGTGCTACGCCAGGCGATGAGCAGACGCGCTATACAATAGGCAGAATACTAAGCGATGGGCGTTGGACGATAGACGCAGGCGCTGGGCAATGGCGCTAAGCGATTAGTGGATGCGTTGGACGATAAGGCGTCAGTGTTAAACGATGCGCGCAGTAGCTAAGCTATAGGCTAAGAGCGAGATCGTTGAGAGCAGGATCGTTTACTAAATGATTGAGCTACACGATGGTCTGTTGGAGCTAAGCGATAGAAGCATGAACTAAGCGATGGAGCGATGTTGAGGACTGCGCTATGCAAGATTGATGAGCTCATCAGGACAAATGGCTTTATCGATGGAAGTCTAAAACAGAGATAGTAGGAGCTAGACAAATAAATATTCATGCAAAGTGAGTTTGGTGCATAAAGAAGACATATCAAATAGGAGGTGAATGAGGCTGGGCGTTGGCAGAATGAGAGGAATACGCTTGGATGTGATCAAAGGAGGAGGTGTCAGGTAAAGAAGAAGGGTGAGATACCTATAAAAGTAGTAGAACGCCTCACTTTAACCCACAAACCATTTAAGTTTGTAAAGATCACTAATAAAGGAGTACATAAGAGAAATTCGTGCGTTGAACGAAGGAAAAGAGAGAAACTAGTAAGGTAATGTCAATAGTTGTCATGAAAGAGTAGCACCAGTTAACATCACGCCTTCTCTTAGGTAAGTATTGAAATCAGGGAAAGGGTCGTGACATGGAATCATCTTATGAGCATAAAAATTAGCACCACAACGATGAACGCTTACGCTAGGACAAGAGCGTAGCTACGCTCTCCTCAGCATTGCAACGCTCGGCTACTTTCTATAAATATTTTATGACTTTTAGGTCAAAGACATCATGATTTCCAGCTTGTTCATCTGTTGTTCCCTACCTAACTTTTCCCTCTCTCAATAATTGCCTTTTTAATTTTCATATATTTCATTGAAGATTCTTGTCGCTAATGAGTGGCTAAGGTAATTTGTACTTGATGATAGGATTTTTTAGACAATTGTACTTGAAAACTTGTATTTTCTGGGATGTAATTGTTGTAAACTCTCTTGAAGTTTTTATTATATTTCCATTGAAGCATTTTGACAGGCTTGATAATTCTTGATAAATGATGTTGAAGAATTTAGTTCAAATTAGATTCGATATAGTTTGATAATTACAGATGGTTAGTGATTAGTTTCATTAAACGATTAAGCGTTTATTTGCAAGTGCCATTGATTTCTAGTATTTAATGAGCGAAAAATATGTAGAATCTGCTCCTATCGTCGAGTAATTTTCTTGATTGAATTTTTAAAGAAACATCTCATTCTTCACTTTATTTCCTTGAAAATTACCTTTCGTTGTCTTTTTATTTTCTTGAATGATCAACTATAACCACCCCCCCTCGCGACCATTAAATTTGATAAATATGCTATATATGTAATGACTAGATCCTTACATAATAAGTTTCGACCACTACGACATGCATACTTAGAATTTCTATCATGGGATGCATTTTGGTCAAAATTTCAACAGAATACATCTAAAATTTTATGAATTAAGTATCAAAACTATAGAAAAGTTTATTTTACAAAGCACCAGGATCCTTAAATATTAGCGTAGTGGAAAAAAATGCCTATATCACAAAAATAATGAGTTTAGTGGTTGGCCACTTGAGCAACATCCAATCGTGCCACCTACGTTATGTTCTGACCTACAAAGATTGTAAAATATGATGAGTATATAATATACCCAGTAAGTATTTCTCACTTAAGGTAGTGACCAAATGCATAGTCACATGTAATATGTCATGAAAACATATGATTGGGACACAAAACATAAACTTATAATAGCATGAGGTGGTCGGTTATGCTTCCAACGTAAGTTCCTTCGCCGTGGTAGAAAGATGAGGACTTAAGCGAAAACTAACCCATCTAATGATTAGCAGGTCATGCAGCCAGTAGGGCCAGAGTCGCATCCAACATCAAACATCAACATAAACGTAAGGTTGGACTAGAGGGGTGCAACCATACATACTATGCTAGTCCCTAGCATAAACATAATATAAGATTGGGCCTATAGGGGTGAAACTATATATGCCCTGTTAGCCTTGGAAGCATAACTTATACCTTATTAAAACTTGATCTTAACATAATCGTGAACAAACATAATGCATAGGGTTCCTTGTAGAGAAACGTGTTTTAAACATGTAATGCAACATAAAAATAAGAACATAATAAAGCAATCAAAGGTACACTACTGTAAAACACTCAAAGAGAAGGTGAAATAAACTACTTACCTTTACTGCAATCCTAATTGTTTCTTATGGTTTGGTCTTAAAATGCTTTTGATTCTTCTTTATCTCTTTTTTTTTTCCCACAAAATGCCCCACTTCCCTATTTATAGGGAAGTTTTAACCGACCTTTCTTTCTTTTCTTTCTTTCTATTTTTTCTTTTTTATGTTTATCTCTCGTTTTTATATATATTTATCTTCTTTATTTTTATGTATATCTTCTTTTATATTTATCTTCTCTTATATATATATATATGTATATATCTTCTCTTTCATTCTTTTTTTTCTAATGTTTATTTTCTTTTGTATTTATCTTTTCTCTTTTTTTATATATTTATCTTTTTTTTTTTTTTATGTTTATCTTCTTTTATATTTATTGTTTTCTTTCTTTCTTTCTTTTATATTTATCTCCTTTTTTTAATGTTTATATTCTTTTATATTTATCTTATTCTTCTTTTTCTTTTTCTTTTTTTTTTAATGTTTATCTTCTTTTATATTTATCTTTTTCTTTCTTTTTTAATGTTCAACTTCTTTTATATTTATCTCTTTTTTTAAAAAATAAAATTTATCATTATTATCTTAAACCTTCTACATATTATTTATTATTATTATTAGTATTAGTATTATTATTATTATTATTTCCATTTTCTTCAAAATGTTCTTATATAATCATTATTTTATTTTATAGATTTTTTTTTTACTTGGATATTTTCTTAACTTTCAAATCAATATTATGTTTGTAACTTATTTAATGACTAGTAAGATTTATAGGCCAAATATTAAACATAGTGGCTTAAACTTAGAATTTATTTACTAATAACTCGATTTAATCTTGTATCTTAATTAACATTCATTATTTAATTTCCTATAATGTTTGTATACAACTTGAGTTGTTACAATATAGATCATAGATTCCCTATGAGACAACCCTTTCCCACTAGCCTACAAGCTCTCGAGAGCGGTAAAAAATCTATTCGTTATTAGTCTTGGCAGACTTCGAGCAATGACTTCTAAAAAAACCCAGATTATTTATGAAAAAAATATCAAAATCATTTAAGTATTGCTAGTCGAAATCTCAAAACTCACCGAAAGAACCTTTTTACACCTTAAACTGATGTTGGATAGCACTTTAAAATCCTTTAAATATCCCATATAGCAACAAATTATTATGGGTAACATTAATTGAATTCAATGGGTATTCAAGATCTTTCAAGAAAACCAACAAGACACCAAAAATATTACCCACAACCACCAATCTGGCAGTGGCGGCGATGTACGGATGGCGACGTGTGGGCGTGATAGTGGTTGTAACATCACGAGTTTTTAGTATCTTAAATTGATTGGATTTATGATTCATTAATGTTTGTTTTAGAGAAAAATCAAATAAGATAATTATTTAAATTGAGTTGATAAGAGAAATTTAGATTTAATACAAAATTGAGAGAAGTGGGTGTAATTTTCTTAAAGGATTTCTTTTCCTTCCCACACTATTCGTGTCAAACCTGTAAGACCCTAACACTAAATCTAAAATAGGAGGTTAAATAGAGAAGAAAAATCCTAAGTAAGGATATTGGGGCAAAGAGAGAAACATTAGTACTACATTATCCAAAAAGATGACCAGAAGTATAAACGCATATGGAAGGCTTACGCATGTTGAACACAAGAGTGCATGGTGGATGGAAGCAAGAAGAATTGAGAAATGGCTAAGGGCTTGCATACAACCAACGTAAAGGCATGCACAAGACATGTGAACACATGTAGGAGGTATGCGTAGATGCTAAGCACACAGGCCATGCATCGAGGCCAAGCGTGCAACCCATGTGTCGAGCAGGTATGCCGAGCGCCCTGCCTATGCGTCAAGCGGGTAAGCCGGGCACCCATCCTATGCGTCGAGCGCTGTCAAGTATACCGAGCAGCCATGCGTCGATGCCTTATGCCAAGCGCATGCCCATGCGACAAGGCACACCCACACGGCCGAGAGCGCCTACGTGACCAAGCGCGCCTATGCGACCGAGAGTGCCTATGCGGCCAAGCAAGCAAGCGCCTAGGCAGGATGCCCATGCGTCGATGGTCAGCGTCGTGCATCCATGCCAAGTAGGCCGAGCAAGCATACCTAGCAAGCCATGCGTCGAGGGTGAGCGACCACCCTATGCGTTGGTGATGGCCAACTCATGTGATGGCTAAGTGGAATTTCAATGGAGGTAAGTTGATTTACTATGCGTTATGGACAAAGAGTAAGGCTAATTGATGGAAAGGAACACCAAGGGAAGATGCTAATAGTATACGGCCATATGTCTTAAACAATTTAAATGGAGGAATATGTTTAAGTATTTAAGTGATTTAGGTGGCAAAAGGAGGTTCACACAAAGTTCTAGTAGAAGGTGGACAAAGGAGATTTCATGCAATGGAGGTCTTATCACCCTAAGTAGGAGGTGGGTGAAGGAGATTACATGCAAAAAGGAAATTTTGGCTGGCAAGTTGAGGTGAGAACAACTCAAGGCTAGGCTGGAGTAAACTAAGTGTTGGCAACTCCATAGTGAGACAAATGAGAGTTGAGTTGTCACAAGGGGGTGAGTTTGGAATGGTTATAAATAGAGGGGTTGGGTGAGAGGAGTTTATTCATACCATCACCAAAAATCTTGTGTTGAGAGCATATTTAGAGTGTTACGTTTGAGTTATTAGGCTGCCAAGTTAATTATAGTGTGAAGGAACAAAGGTTGCGTTGGTGAAGCATTGAGCCAGCCCAGACACACAGCCAGCCCACGCATCCGGCATCCTGCGCGCACATCATACAGTGCTGCGTCCGTCCAACAGCGTGCCTCGCTCGACGCATTCTGTGCGCTAGCCCAACGCAGCTGCCCACTGTGCGACGCATCACGCCCAGTGCAGCGGCCCCACCATGTAATGCACGCCCAACGCGTCAGCCCCTGTGCGGCACAACATGCCCACCATACACACAGCCAAACGCCCAGCTGCCTACCACAGTCCAAATAACCTCTAAAGAGGCTAATTTTAGGATTTTGGCTAAATTGGAGTAGGGTAAGCTAGTACTTTGATTATAAAATGATATTTTGGCTATTTTAACATTATTTATTGATATAAAAAGTATTAATTAAGGAATTTTCATTGATATGGAGGAATTCTGAGGAAGGTACTCTCAAGGTGATTTTAGTAGAAAAACTTGCTTATGGTGAGTGGTTACATAGTTTTATACATTGATATGTGAATATATGCATATGAAAGTGCAAAATGCATGCTGATAATGTTATACTGCTTACCATGATATTGTCTGTGAAATTTCTATGGAAACTGAGATTATACCCGGACTACATAAGTTAGCATGCTAAAAAAAAAGGTACTTGATGGGAAAATATAGTCGGCCTCGGTCAGCGGGAAATAATAGTCGGTGACGACCGACAGAAAATATAGTCAAGTTATCTAAGCATGACTAGCGGGAAAAGAATGTCGATGTGCACATTGGTGGGGAAAGCGGGTTATAGGAAAGTTTTCATAAAAAGTTGTTATGATTAATAATATGTCCATGATGTGAACATGCCAAGTATAACATGGAACTGGAGGATAATGATTGAATGAAATCACATATGATCATGCATAAATTATACTAAAATTGTGATTATGTGATTGACTTCCCAAAAATATGTTTTGCAAGGTGATTATTATTTTAAAAAACACTACTCACTAGGCTTATTAGCTCACACTCTTTCAAATGTCTTCTTCTATCCCCCCCCCCCCCCCCCCCCCCAGGTAGCAAAGCGGAGCATTTAAGAAGGAGTCTACAAACCACCAAAATACTAGGACTTGGTAAATTCTCAGGGCACGGCTCGGATCATGTGATAAAGGAATATAGGAATTGAAGTATATGTATGAAACTTAGATAGATTATTGTAAACATGTTAAAGACTTTATAGACAAAGGGGGAAATGTTAAATTAAAATGTTGTCTTGGAATGCTGCTGGTGTATCCTCATGCTCCCTTCCAAGTATTGGGGACTAAGGCTAGGGAGGGGGTGTGACAACACCTCCTATCAGATTATCCTCTTATCTCGTAAGTGGATGTGACAGCAGTAGTTACCGACCTACTTGCCAGCACTTACTGCCTAACTTACCTATATGACTTACATAAATTCTTGTTATGCAATTACGACTCAGCGGCATAATAATATATGGGTTGAACCTCACAAGATCTACGCATTGTTGTCCTTGGCTTACACAAGGACTAAAATTGGATCACGGATTGCCTAATTACTCTTTTAACATCTCTAGTTTCATGTTTTATTTCCAAAAATACATTATGTAATTTTTTGATTTCATGAATATATTGTCAAAAGGACATTCTTACATCCTAACAAAACGTTTTTGTAACCAACTACTAGAAAATTGAAGATTATTTTGTTTGCATTCGTTATTTATGGAATCCCTATTTAAAGAATAAACCAACATCGTCATTTGGTTGAACCTGCAAGTTGGCAAAATATGGACCATACCATTCAAATATGTTCTTGCTAAGTCAGATTCTAACGAGATAAACATATGCAACAAATAGTGTAACCACCTTATATTAAAAATAGCTATTTGAATATATAAATATTCTTACCTTTTGAATTCCATCTTATCACAAGGGACTCGCGTTTTAATTTTTGTAATAGAGTTTGTTATCAATGATGACCATGTTAATTTTGGACTAAAAAATATAAAATGTACCATAAATAATTCATAGTGATTGTTTTAAATTTACCTGGATATTTTGGATGTCACAACACAAGAAAGCATAGCAGCGCTACGATGTTTGATATATTTTCACCCTCGCGCACGAGTGGAATCATCTAATGAGCATAACAATTAGCACGACAATGATGAGCCTTACGCTAGGACAAGAGCGTAGCTACGCTCTCCTCAGCATTGCAACGCTCGGCTGATATCTATAAATATTTTATGACTTTTAGGTCAAAGACATCATGATTTCCAGCCTGTTCATCTGTTTTTCCCTACCTAACTTTTCATATATTTCATTGAAGATTCTTGTCCCTAATGAGTGGCTAAGGTAATTTGTACTTGAGGATAGGAGTTTTTTAGACAATTGTTCTTGAAAACTTTTATTTTCTGGGATGTAATTGTTGTAAACTCTCTTGAAGTTTTGATTATATTTACATTGAAGCATTTTGACAGGCCTGACAATTCTTTATAAATGATTCTTTGTATGTAATGTTCATTTATCATTTGCATAAACGATGAATTTAGTAGCATGATTAGGGAGTTAGTGTTTAATTAGAGGCAATCCTTGAACTTTGATATTCGTGAACTAATTAACTAAAAGAGATAAATCGCATGTTCGATTTGAGTTTTCTAGTCTATCATTTATCAGTAATAATATAAAGCATGCTCTTGTAGAAAACAAGTGAGTTTCAAGATATACCTCTTGTAGAACTACTTCAAAGCTCCTTCTCCAGCTGCTATCTTCTCTGAATCTTGTTGCAGACTACGTCAAGATCTTCCCCACTATTCTCTTGGTACTCTAGATTGAGTTGTGGGACTCAAAAATAAGCTTGAATCAAGGGATGAAGAAGAAAAGCTCACAGCAGCAACCTTGGTAATGTACCCTTTCTTCAACTTGAATTTTCTCTAAAATTCTCTATAGATTGTATGCCCAATTTTCACTTCAATCTCTTCATTATATTGCAGATCAACATGAAAAGGAGAGAGTTGCATGAGTTGCAGCTCATGCTTGGAGAAGACAAACCAAAGAGAATGTTATTTGTGTGAGTTACTTAGGTGATGGATAATGGAAAACAACATTTTCTATTTTAGTGTTTTTTTTTCCTCTCTTTTTCAATTTTATGTCCAAAAATCAAAATTTCATTTAAAAGTCATTTTGATTTTAAAACTGAAAAATAAAATTAATTTTAAATAAAACTTAATTAATTTAATATCAAATATTGAATTAATTTTTACACAAATCCATCTTTATATATTTAAATCATATTTAAATATATAAATTCTCTGATTCTGTTTAATTCTCAAATTAAACACGTAATTATATCTCGTATAAGTACTAATTTCTTTAATTCTAATTTGAACGTTTCAAATTAACTTATCATGCTATTCTAAAGCTAGTCCGTTATGAGCTTGTAGGGGGACCTCACAAGCCTACAAACCATGGGCTCCAATGATCCGAGATTAATTGGATAAACTCATTCTTCGAAGATAATCGAGAATGTTTTTAATAGCAGTCCAATGGTCATGACCAGGATTGGACTGAAATCTGCTGACAATTTCTACGGCATAGCATATATCGGGACGAGTACACAGCATTCCATACATCAAACTCCCAACTGTAGATGCATATGGAATTCGATTCATCACCTCAGCCTCTTGAGATGTCTTAGGACTCTGTTCCTTAGACAGGTGAATTCCATGCTCGAAAGGTAAAAATAATTTCTTGGAATTTTGCATTTTATACCTAGACAACATCTTGTCTATATAAGATGCTTGAGATAATGCCAAAGTTCTGTTCTTGCGATTCTGAACTATTTGGATTCCAAGAACATACTATGACAGCCATCTCTTAACATCAGCTAGATAATCTACCTCGTTCCCAATGAGTAGAATATCATCAACATACAACACTAGAAAAGCGACAGTTTTGTTAACGATTTTCTTGTATACACAGGGTTCGCCAACATTTTGTTCAAAGCCATAAGATTTGATCGCAGCATCAAATCTCATATTCCAGGATCTAGAAGCTTGTTTTAATTCATAATTGGATCGAATAAACTTGCAAACCTTTTGCTCTTGACACTGTTGTATGAACCATTCTAGTTGAGACATATAGATACTCTCTTCAAGATAGCCATTCAGAAAAGTTGTCTTGACATCCATTTGCAATAGTTCATAATCATAAAATGTGGCTATGGACAAGAGTATTCTAATGGACTTTATCATGGCGATTGGAGAGAATGTTTCTTCAACTTCTACCCCCTCTCTTTGGGTAAACCCTTTTACCACAAGTCTAGCTTTGTAGGTCTGTATCTTACCAGCTTAGTCTCTTTTTCTCTTGTAGATCCACTTGCAACTGATGGGTTTTACACCTTCTGGTTGATCTACAAGATCCCAGACAGAACTGAAATACATAGATTGCATTTCAAGGTCCGTGGCTTTAATCCATTGGTCTTTGTCCACACCGTTCATTGCTTGATTAAAAGACAATGGATCCTCTAAACCATCATCTGGTATGATGAGTTGAGTTTCAGTTAAACCCATGTACCGGCCAGGCTGTTGCACAACCCTCCCACTACGATGAGGCACTCTCAACTCTTGAGAATGATGTGAAGTATCAGTTTCATCAACAACTTTTGTTGATGGACCTGCTCTATCAACAACTCTTGTTGAACGACCTGCTCGATTAACAACACTTGTTGATGCATTTGTCGTTTTTCTGGACATTGCTTCTATTACTAGCTTACTGCGAGGTTGATGGTTCTTTATATAATCTTACTCCAGGAAGGTTGCATTTGTCGATACAAACATTTTATCTTCCTGAGGGTGATAAAAGAAACGACCTTTTGTTTCTTTTGGGTAGCCTACAAATAGGCACACTTTTGAACGGTGTTCCAACTTTCTAGGATTTTGCACCAACACATGTGCTGGACAACCCGAAATCCTGAAATGACGTAAATTTCCTTTACGTCCCATCCAGAGCTTGTAAGGTGTTTCAGAAACACTTTTCGAGGGAACTATGTTCAAAATATACACCGCAGTCCCAACTGCGTGTCCCCAAAAAGAATTTGGTAACTGAGCTTAACTCATATTGGAACGAACCATGTCCAACAAGGTTCTGTTTCTCCTTTCTACCACACCGTTCTGTTAAGGTATGCTAAGGGCTGTGAGTTGAGATTGAATTCCATGTTCTATTAAACAGTTCTAGAATTCTATGTCCATATACTCACCACCTCGATCCGATCGAAGTGTTTTAATCTTTTTACCTAATTGGTTTTCAACCTCAACCTATACTCTTTGAACTTTTCAAAAGTTTCAGACTTTTGGTGCATTAGGTAAACGTGCCCATACCTTGAACAATCATCTATAAAACTGATGAAATATTCATACCCTTCTCTCGCTCTAACATTTAGAGGCCCACAAAGGTCTGAGTGAATTAGCTTTAGGGCTTCTTTAGCTCTAAGACCTTTTCCAGAAAAATATCTTTTTGTCATTTTACCCTCGAGATAGGACTCACGTGGTGGTAATGAACCGTCTTCCAACTTATTTAGATGACCGTTCTTAAATAATCTCTCAATGCTGTTGAGTTTTATGTGACCCAGTCTCAAGTGCCAAAGATAGGCATTTGGAGAAATCTTCCTCTTCTTATGAGTCCTAAGAGTTTTAAACATCTCTATGTTCAAAACAGCATTGACCTCAGTTGGTTTTAACATGTACAAGTTGAAGGATCTCTTACCGAAGAGTTCCATGAGCGTGTTTGGATCGCTCCGATCTTACCGTGACCAAAATACATATTATACATTCAAACGCACAGTTATGCAAACAAACAGTAATTATCAGCATGCTATGAACAAGAAATAAACGAGGGAGAGAGTTTCCATACCAATTGAAGACAATCCTCAATCTTCGAAACTCAACGCAGCAGAAACCTCTACGCGATCTACCAACGCCTAGTAGCAGCGTCCACTACAGCAGCACCAACAACCACACAAGCATGAACGCAGTAGGGACGACACCACCAGGAAAGAGCCCCAGGTATTCTCGGAGTGAGAACCCAAAGCGTGGTCTTTGGTGAATTTAGTAGAGGAAGGAGGAAGCACGGATCGTGTAGACAATAAGCAAGTGGGAGGGAAAAAGGAGCTATCATATAGCACGATGCTTATCGTTTAGGATAAACTACATGATCGTGTAGGTTTTACTGGACGATCGTTTAGGAAAAGGTATACAATCATTTAGCAAACTCGGCACACACTACGATCGTTTAGGTAAGTTATCCGATCGTTGATAACTTGTAGAAATACAAGTTATTTATACTGTTTTATTTAGATATTGCGGCTAAAAGGAAGAAAAGTTGCATCGGTAGTATGGAAATTGGCTAAGAAATGCGATGATTATAAAATGTCGTCAATACACCCACTAACACCATTACGATTGTAGAATAGAATGTTTCATTTCTGTTTTGCAGGAAATCAGTCACCGCATGCGTTCATGGCTTAAAGATAAAATGAACAATGCATCTACGTCGAATTGCGCCCATCATTCAGGAATGAAAAGATGATCAACGCAATGACGGTGCATGCGACAATCGATCAAGAGCTTTGCGATCAACGCAATTTCAACCGCATGTGGTAATCAAAAACAGCACCGCATGTGGCGATAGATCGAAGATGTAAAGAGAAATGCATTTGCGGAGGATTCTGACGTGTGTACAGCTGTCAGTTGTGCATTTTTGATGGAATTGATTGCGTAACAGAAGGAATATTCACTCCACCATTTCAGGAACTACCTTAACCATACAGTGGGGACCATAATGCAAAGAGTTAAGATTCGCCTATAAATAGCTTCTGCAATTTCATTGAAAGATATACTTGAATACATAGAAACGTGTATATACTGATCTCTGAGAGAGAGAGTGGTCTGAAGCGCTTTCCAGAGTAGATCCGGGAATAACCATGAGACAAGGATAAGAGGTGAGTCTCCGAGCAAAGAATCCTTCCAATCCCCATAGTTAAAGCTCTGTACGATGGTCATTTCTACCAGAAGAGCAAGCCTGAGAGGAAAGTTCTCCTCTTCATTACTTCCACACGCCGGAAAGCATAATCTCCATTCAGATCTGTGTCAAGACGTTGACACTCTTTCTATATTTGTCTCTAAATCTCTATTTCATCATTTGTATTCATCTTCTTAATCTTTCATTCACACCATGTATCGAATGCTTAATCTTTGTCGACCCACATGCCCATCTGACCAGCTTTTTCGAGATGTGCGATAACTTCTCCATTCCTGGCGTCACCCCAGAAGGTATCAGACTTGTACCTTTCTTAAACCTGAGGGATTTGAGGCTAAAGGGTTGAGGCTCGTTCAATTGGAGCTAAATGAAATAACTTCCTGGGATCAGTTGGTGGAACAAGTTTATGAAGAAGTTCTTCCTGCGCAGTCAACGAAAGATGACGAAAGGACTTGCTGAACTTTGAGCGATGGATAACGAGACCCTCAGCACCACCTGGTGCAATTCAGAAGATTAGTAAAGAATTGTTCGCATATCGGGATACCCCCGATTGCGTTTGATGGAAACATTTTACAACGCCTTAATAGATCAACACAAGCAGTACTGATGCGCTCCGAGCAGGAGGGTTTATGGATAAAACATACACTGAAGCCAAGGTCATCCTTGACTGCATCTCGCGGAATATGGATGACTGGGTAGATGATGGGTATGGAGGAAGAGGCTCCAAGAGAAGAAGAAATGATAATTCCATGTACCTACGGATACAATGACAACTTTGGCCACCCAGATGGCCGCGATGACCTCTCTCCTACAATTGATGGTGCTTAATCAAGGTGCCCTCTCCCAAGGATAAGCACAACCCAATGCGCGGGCACAAGTGGCCGCAATAAGTTGCATCCAATGTGGAGGGGGCCATTGCGGTGGAAGTATGCCCATCAAACCCGCAGCAAGTGTTTGCTATCCAGAATAATTCGTACAACAACACTTATAATCCTAGTTGGAGGAATCACCCTAACTTGGAGATCCAAGTTGGGCAGTTGGCAGCCGAACTATGCAATAGAACACCTGGAACGCTGCCAAGCAATTCCGAAGCCCCAGGATCTCATGGGAAGGAGCAATGTCCTTGATGACATTGTGCAGGCAAGCTTGACCGCCTGTAGAGGTGTGGATTGCATTCATCATGGGAAATTGTCTTCCGGTCCATATCTCTAAATTCTATGTTTACTTGCTTTCTTAATTACCTTCTTTAATGCTTTATGAATTTTGCTATTTAATGATTCCTTAAACTTGCTTTCATTGCTTTATGAAATTACTTTTCATTTAATTCACTTGCATTAATTTCTGTGCTCTCTTTAATTTCCTTACTTTTCTGTATTAATGGCGTTATTCTTAAATTGTCGTGAATGATTGGTTAACAGAAATTGATTACCACAAAGTCCTTGTGACTTGCATTGATGAAATAATAATAATAATAATAAAGTAATAATAAAACAATCAACATTCGGTATGCATTGCGATGATGGGTGCATCTTTTGCTAACAAGATACACTTTGCGTTCATCCCACTTAAATGCATTGCGCTGAGGGGTGTGTTGCACTCGTACGTGTTTTTCGCCCGTCCTTAGCAAAAACGCACTCTGTTGAGGTAGTGTTGCGCCAGTAGAAATACAGTGCGCCCGTCCTCCCGAAATGCGTTGAGTTAAGGGGTGTTTTGCGTTGATACATGCATTGTTGCCCGTCCTCTACAAAGATGCATTTGCGTTGATGGATTCATTGCGTTAATTCTTAACCTTGCGCCCATCCGAATAAAACACTAAAGACAAATTCTTTTTGCAAATAGAGTAGTCCAATCGTTTAGGCTTCCCAGGAAATGATGATTTAGTAGATGAAAGGACGTACTTCTCTATTGATTCATAAATGTGAGGAGCGCGACACAGGCTTTTTGAGTACCTCGAGGCCTGCCACCACAGAATTTGCGTTGGGCCCATCAAGGCCCAACTAATCAATTCCCACTTCCTTCGTCTGAGATCCTATTTGAGTCTTTTTGCAAATAGAAACCCTAACAGAGCTTTTGCATACCAGACTTACTTTCATCATAAAACCCTAAGAGTTTCCCAGCTTTCTTACTCAGTTCATCCATGGCCGACAAGTCTTCCCATCCATCTTCTTTACCCTTATCACCCTCACAAGCCTAAATCACTACATGAGAGGCGGAAATCCTTGCAGCGAACCACCGTCTCACCGTTCAGCCACCAACCATCCCACGATTCGCCGGAAAACTTCAGCGAAAGCCTTTAACAGTCATACCACTCTAGTTTAAAAGGGGGCAAAGCTCGGAGAGTGCCCCACTCTCAACATTGTCCTCTGAAAGTGAAAAGAAGAGAAGGAACGATAGAGAGGTGTTTGGGAGTATACTCAGCAACATGGAGAAGGAAGGAGGATTGCTCGAAGCTGGGGTTGTGAGCCAACCATTGCCTTTGGAGGAGGAGATGGAGGAAACATCAAGAAGAAGCGGTTTGGCAATCTCGGATCCTAAGGAAACTGCTCACGCAGAATCCTATGAGGGACCCTGCAGAGTTTCTTTGGAGGAAGTAGTGGCAGAGAAGCAGCCTAAAGTTGCTGAGGAGAAGAAAAAGAAGAAGAAGATCAAAGAGAAGAGGGCTGAAGGGGATGAGGAAGCCCATCCAATCAAGAAGAAGAAGAAGATCAAAGAGAAGAGGGTTGAAGAAGATGAGGAAGCCCATCCAATCAAGAAGAAAGAAAGGAGGACAGGTGAGAAAAGGGAACGCAGGCGGGAGGAGAAGCGCCTGAGGAAGGAGGAAGAGAAGAGAAAAAGGGCTGAGAGCCCAAAAATGGATGGAGAATCCACCTCCATAAGGGTGGATAAGGGGGAGTCAGCGCAACTGAGAGAATCAATGCAGCCTGAGGAGGAAATAACGCAAGTAAAAACGGTTGCGACTGATGACGGAGAAGATTCAGACATTACCCACTTTATGCGGCGTCGCAAGGAGAATGTGTCGTAAGGGTCAACAATCGACCCACCAATTTTGCAAGATGCAGTAGAGGAAAAGAAGAGGAGAAAAAAATAGGAGGAAGAGAAGCAAGAGAAGATGTTGCGGGCACAATAGATCATCGCAGAAGGCGATTTAAGAAGGAAATTACATGATGAAGAGGTGCGCCACAACAACGCAATCTCGGCAGAGGAGGAAAGAATAGGGCTCGAGGAAGAACAACACATTTTGCTGGCCTCAGAGCAGTTTGAAAAAGAATTTGAAAGAGAGTTGAGAGAAGAGGAAGAAGAAGAAAGGAAAAAGAAGGAAGAGAAGGAGAAGAGGCACCGAGCAAACATTCAGCACATAAGAGAGAAGAAGGGCAAAGAAATTGTAGAGTGGGAAAAGGAAGAACAACGCAAGGAAAGGGAAAGGAAACAAAAGCAAAAATCCCGTCTTGCGTTGACAAAAGAAAAGGGAAAAGCAGTAGAGGAAAGCAGTGAGCCTGCGTTGGCCAAAGGATGTCCATCGAAGAAGAAAGAAAATGATGATATGCTGATAGAGATGATATTTTTCCCTGTGCCAACGCCACTACCGGACTTGATCACGAGCGTTGTATTGGAGCATGGATGGGAAACATTTTGCCAATGCCCATCCATCGTCATTCCAAAGGTAGTGTGAGACTTCTATAATGGACGACTCCATGGCACCAAAGATGCAGTGACCATGAGAGGGGAAGTGGTGTCTTTTAGTGCAAAGAACATCAATGAATTATATTTTATGAATGACATCCCGGATACGCCGGGCAATTAAATCATTGATGATCCTATAAAAGAATAGATGGAAGATGCGCTGAAGACATTAATGCAACCAAGCACTTAGTGGTCGGTTTCCTTAAAAGGCATCAGAACCCTAGCGTCCAAGAAACTATTTCCAGAGGCGCGGCTTTGGGTATATTTGGTTAAACGGCGACTCATCCCAACTATACATGACAAAACAGTTTCAAGGGATAGAGTCATGGCCGCATATTGCATCGCACGCGACATTCCAATCAATGTGGGCCAGTTGATCGCAAGACAGCTTCAAGGTTTGGTGGGGCATATAAGAGGTCAGTATTTCTTCCCTTGGACAATTTCAAGCTTATGCCTATCATTGGGTGTAGGTATTGAGGAAGAGCCAATGCCAGAAGTTCATGGCCTCATAAACATCAAGATTTTGAGGATGCTTCTCAAGGATTCCCCCCATTGCCCTGAGCTCCTATGAAGAGGCCCATCATTGATTTAAATGCGCCGCAACAACCAAAGCGAAAGAAACAACACAAGGATGACAAAGGAAAGGAAAAAGTCCAAGAATCATCAACGTAAGATCAAGAAACCTTGGACCCTTTGCCTTTGATAATTCACCCTCCAATCCCTCCTGCAGAACCTTCTTCCCCACTTCCCAATCATTTCACCAACCTTCTCCTTGCCCCTGACTCACCAAACGCATAACCAGTAGCTCTATCCTCACCTTCATCATCACCACAATTTTCCCTTCCACATCTGTAAAAGCCGAACACTAATTACTTTAAGTAAGAGTAAGTAATGTGATGTCTTCTAATGAGCTAAATGAAGCCATGTCTTAGGAAGGATAGAGGATGGAACCAAGAAGAAATAAGCTCTTGGGTAGCTAAGTGTAAAAGTAGGACAAAACTCGGTTAGGCTAAGGAAGGTCATGCTTGATGATGGAATGCATAATAAGCATATGGATGAGACCATGCCATCTAATGAGGTGTAGTGCTGAAGTAATATTGTGAGTGTAGTTAGCAAAAGAAAGTTTGCTAAATCCTAGCCCTTCATCACCAATAGTGGGCAAGGTGGCATAAGGAGGGTTCATGCTGGATTTTGGGCGGTGATATAAGCCAGCAGGTCGAATTCATTAGGTCGGTTTGGACAAACTACTTAGGCTATTTGTGTAATTCCAGCGACATTTGAAAGCTTTGTGTTTCTATTTTTTGTGGCTGTGCTACTGGAGGGAAAACTCGCCGGAATAAGGCCGGAGAGACAAAATAAAGACGAAGGATTCATTTCTCGGGTGAATCTAGGCCAACAGTGAAGAATTGAAGCTCTAGGATGAATTACGAAGCATTTTGAGCTAAATATTTGAGGTAATATTTTTAACTCAGTTATAAACAACTTTGTAGAATGAAACTTTTTAAGATGAGGCCTGAAAATCGAGTTAAATACTTTTGAAGTTTGAACTGGAAATTGTTGAACAAGCAAGCAACTGCTTGAATTGAGGCCAATGATGAAGGTTTGAATCTCTAGATCCAACGACGGAGAGTTTTGAGCTGAAATTTTAAGGTAATGTTGCTAACTCAATTCTAAACATGTTTCTTGAAAAGAGTTATGGATTTCGAGTTATGAATTTTTGAATTTGAAATAGAGAATATGTGCATAAGCAGACAGTTGCTTGGGAAGAACAAGCAAACAGCTCACCGTAGAGAGCGAGAGCGAGATAAAGAGCATGAGGATCTCACTCAGGATGA
>NC_052350.1:34645767-34652595 GCF_009727055.1 Benincasa hispida
AACAATGAATAGATGATTACCGCAATGACGACGCAACACGACAGTCAATCTAGAGCTAACTTTCAACCGCATGCGGTAATAAAAACAAACCGCATGCGAATTCATGATCAAAAGATGCAGCTGAGCAATGCAAAAGTGGAGGATTGAGACACGTGTACAACTAACGGTTGTGCAGAATTGACGGTCTGATTGCATAACAGAAGGAATAATATCCCTCCATCTTCGAAATTGCCATAACAATTAGTGGAGACCACAAGGCTAGAGTCAAAGACCTGCACCTATAAATACCACATAGATTTTAGAGAAAAGGATGCTACTTGATCTGGGTTAAGTGCTGCAAAAATGTTGAGAGAAAAGGCTGAGTTGAGTGCTTAAGTGAAGAAATCCGGGAAGAAGACGAGATAAAGCCGATAGATGAATTTCAGATCTAATCTGCCAAACACTCGATTGGAAGCTCTGTGCAAAGATCCCTACTACCGGTGGAGCAAGCCTGAGAGGGAAGCTCTTCCTACCATCAAATCCATCCTATCCGGCAAGCAGATCTCCATCGAATCAGTGCCAAGACATTGGCACTTGTTTGTATCTGTTCTGTCTCTTTCATTGTTGTATTTCACTGTTTCTTTACCTCTGCATTCACAACATGTATCAAACGCTTAATATAGATATTAAATGTTTCGATAGCTTTCATTTACCATTTTCTGTCTATTTCCGTTCACTCGTCAATCACTTTCTTCATGATGTCTTCTTAATTCCCTGATAAGCAATATGAATTAACCAAGCATTTAATCTGTGTTAAAGATATAAAATGCATTTAGCTAAGGCATGCTAGACGGCATCTTCACCTGTGAGAGCAGAAGTGAAGATGCCATTCTGATCTATCGAGAGAGGGTTAGACGAATGCGTTAACTAAAGCGAGTGGTACTTCTAAACATAGAAGCAACCTTGCGTTCATTATATTATTGTCTATTTCTCCACAGACATGTGGGAGCAGGGCCGATCACTGAAAGGTGTACGCCAAGAGAAGAGCGGAGCAGCATTTGCAGCTTCAACGCAATTGAGAACTTGCACTATTTATATTGTTTATCTTTCTCTTTCTATTCTGTTCATAAGACTCGCCGCCACATTCCACGTCTTTGCAGACCTTTCACAGCCAGCCTTGACCTCAGCATCTTGTAACATGAAGCTTTTATCTTGTATCATCTAACTTAGGTTTATCGTATTTCATTTTACTATCACATCTTTACTGCTTTACTTTATTTTATCGCAATTTATATACCTGTATAAACACATTTTTAAAGATTGAAAACCTGGTCGCATATATCATGAACATACTACAATAACCTAAATCAGTCCACGTGTTCAACCTCGGATCACACCAAGAAACTTGCGGTGGAATTACACTTGGTTATATCGTAAGGAAACTTGTGACAACGCATGGCATACTATGTGAACACCCATCATTAATGTATATCTAGCGGTAGTATCGCATCATTTTAAGCATAGAACATCATCAATCATACCTATCAAGTTTTGCATTACAAGTTTATGACGTCGTTGCCAGGGAACTGGTAACGGGGACATGGACTTGTTCATTCATTCATATCCATATTTGTATCAGCGCATTGTTTAAGAATAAAATTTGCGTTACAGGATAAGCACGTGCACATAAGTAATACGACGTCGAGGGATTGAGCAAATTTATTCTCATGCTAAATTTTATGTGATTCCAAGCAACTTACTTCTATGATTGAAAGCATGATCAACGCATGATGTTTACTAATGTATGAGTTTTCCAAGTATGTTTTCCATGTCTAATGCATGCTAAAGGTTTTTACAAGCTATTTCAACATGATTTAAGCCAAATTATTTTACAAAGTATGAAGCATGCGTTAGGGTTAAAGCTAAGGTTGAATGAAGCTTGATGTACTATGTTTTAAATACCTAAGTTTGTCAAAGTACATGCGTTGGTATTCCTAAACATAATGAAAAGGGATACTGATGGTAGGGAAGGTATCCTAATGAGTTTTCTATGCTATATTTGAGAACTATTCTTTTAATGCTCTTCAAGAACTTGATAGCTTAAGTGAGTCGAATAATGAAGGTAAGGAAGGTATCTGAATAAATGTACCTAAGGTGTTGACAGTACATAGAAAACTTCACATGCATATAGGCAGGTCTGAATGAGAGGCCGAAGTATGGGTCTCTTGGCCGGTAACAGACGTTGGGAGCTAGAGAGATGTATGCTCATTCTCAACTAGGGAATAATGACGTTTAATGGTGTTTAAGAGTAGTTATAATGTTTATGTTAAGAGGATGTTGCTTGAGATGCCCTTCGGTATATTTAAAGAGATCAACATAGGGGTCTCTCCTAGCCATAATTCAGTATGAAGAAATCAAAGTATTGGTCTCATCTAGCCATGGCTTGGCATTGGGAATTAGAGTGATGAATGTTCATTCTCAACTAAGATTCAGGTTTCAGATACAATGGTTTTAAAGGTTTTATGTACACGTTTGCTTGGCATATTTTAGTTATAGTATTATGTTTTCGAGCTTTCAGTTTAAGCATGAGATTTATGTTTTTATTAAGTCACTCACTGGGCTTCTAGCTCATGTTTTCAAATGTTTTCCTTTCAGGTAGCAGTCAGTTCCCAAAAGACTTTTCTGCTGACTGCTCTGCCACTCAAAGAAACAGTTTGAATAAGCGTAATTGAAGACTTGATAACTTGTAGAAATACAGTTAATTTATGCCACCTTTATTTAGATATTGCGGCCAAAGTTTAGTAATTATGCGCCATTGTATTGAAATTAACCTGTATTTGACGAATAATTTATGTAAATGTTTGCAATTACAACCCACCTAAGCGCCAAAAAAAAGATGGGAGAAAGCCAAACTTTACCTCTGTTTTGTTAGGAGACCAAGTTTCACCGCTTGCGCTCAAGGCTCATGAAAACTAATCAAACGCATCTCTGACATTGCACCCTCAATCAAACCATGAAGAGACGATTACCAAGTAAATGGTGCAATGCGACAATCGGTCAGAGTTTATGCTTCGACCCCATGCGTAATTAAAACAACACCGCATGTGAACCCATGATCAAAAATTTCAATTGAAGCAATTACGAGACCGCAGGATTGAGGAACACTGTTAAAACTAACGATTGTGCAGAATTGACGGATCTTGAATTGCATAACAGAAGAATAAGTATCCCTCCATCTGCGGAATTACCATAAACCATCATGTGGGGACCATAATGCCGAGACAAAGGATCTGCTCGTATAAAGTACCCAAGTGATGTCAGAGAAAAAGTATTGCTATTTGATACTGGCTAAGTTGTTGTAAGATTTTAGAGAGAAAAGCTGAGCTGAGTGCTTAAAGAGGAAGAAATCCGGGAAGAGAACAGATAAGCGAGATGGTAAATCTCCATATCCGACATGTCATATAACCCTATTGAAGCCACTGTGCAGAACCCCTGCTACCGGTGGAGCAAGCCTGAGAGGGAAGCTCTTCCTGCCATTGAAACCATCCGATCCGGCAAGCAGATCTCCATCGAATATGTGCCAAGACATTGGCACCGGATTGTATCTGTTCTATCTCTCTTTCAATGTATTCCATATTTTCTTTATCTCTTCATTCACATATCATGTATCAAACACTTAGTAGAAATATTAAATGTTTCGATAGATTTCATTTACCATTTTCTGTCTATTTCCGTTCACCCATTAGTCACTTTCTTCATGATGTTTTCTTAATCCCTTGATGAGCAATATGAATCACCAAGAACTTAATATGTATTAAAGTTATAAAATACGTTTAGCTAAAGCATGCTAGACAACATCTTCACTTGTGAGAACAGAAGTAAAGATGTCATTTTGATCTATCGAGAGAAGGTCAGAAGAGTGCGTTAACTAAAGTGAGTAGTACTTCCAGACATGGAAGCAACCTTGCGTTCATTACGTTAGACTCTGTTTCACCACAGACATATGGGAAACGCGGCCGATCATTGAGAGGTGTACGCCAAGAGAAGAGCGGAACAGTATTTGTACTTTCAATTCAATTAAGAACTTGCGTTGTTTGTAATACTTATCTTTCTCTTTCTAATCTGTTCACAAGACTTGTCATCTCATCCCACGTCTTTGCACAACCTTCACAGCCAGTCTTAATCCTAGTATCTTGCACATAAATCCTGTATCATGTAACATCTAGTTTAGGTTTATTGTATTTTTATGTCTTATCGCATCTTTACTACTTTACTTTATTTTACTGCAATTTACATATTGTACACACCTTTTATAGATAATTAAAAACCTAGTCGCATATACCATGAACATACTGCAATAACTGGCACCACTTCCCCGTGTTCGACCTCGGATCACATCGAGAAACTTGCGGTGTGGTTCCATCGTAAGGAAACTTGTGACAACGCAGGGCATACTACCTGAGAAATCCCTAATTAACGCATAAATAGTAGTAGTATCGCATCATTGTGAGCATTTAATAGTATACATACCGAACGCGTTACAAAGACCTGTATTAGTTAGTACACATGTGTATGTCTAGTGACTAGTATTCTAGATGGGGCTCACTAAATTGTAATATTCATGTATGGACAATGCTGCGAAACCCTGTAATGTAAATGTGTTAAGTTCTAAGTTAATATGTTCGTATATCGATGATACTTACGTATTCAGGGTTTGAGCAAAATTTAACAGGTTAGATAGGCAGTAAGTGCCAACAAAAGGGTTGGTAACTACTGTAGTCACCACTCCATCCAGGTTATGAGGGTAATCTGGAGCGGGATGTGACAACAGCCGCATGTTGATGACCCACGCGATTTGGGCGAAGGCACTTTTGCTCAACCTCAAAACGAAGATGGCAAAACATCGCAGGCACAGCCCACCATTGCCTTCTTAGCTGCTGAACTTGCTGATATGCGTTCTCTTTTCTCCCATCAAAATGACTTTTTCTGCCAGAGAATAACTGAGGTAAACTAGCGACTAGAAGATTTGCAACGCAGTGCTGCTATGACAAGGCAGGTGATGATCAATATTCAACGCAACATCTATACGATACACCTGAACCAAAGGCAACTAGTAAAGCGCAACCATGAATACTTCAACTTCTTGACAACATACCAACATGGTCCCATGGTGCCTCCGCATTTTCAGCAACACCTACATTTCGAAGAAGCTCCTCGCGTACCTCATCAAAATCCTCCACCTGAACCTCCTCCTCAATAACTTTACAATTTTTTTATTGCGGTCATTCTTTTATTTTTATTCCATTCATTATTTGTCTATGTATATAAGCTAATTCTTTGATTCTTTGTACATGATAAAATTTTGTATTGCGTTATTTGTAATTTTTTGTATACTTGGTTAATTTTTCATACAACTGAGTAACAATTCTTTCTGTATGCATTAGCCTCTTCTTTATCATCCTTTGTCAATTATTGTGATATTCTTCATCTTGTATTTTGTGTTATTCATTGCGCTGCCATGATGAGTTATATGCAGACACTTAGTAAGATTTCCCGCACTTTGTATTTTCTGACTAATACTTAGATAATCTGTAGCAATAGCACTACTTTACCTTTTATCCTTCAAAATTCTGCTCAAACCTTTTTTTCAAAATTTTGTTTAAGTGTTTGTCTAGTCTGTCCAAACAATGCAATGAGCACCTTGCGCATCTCTAAATTTGGGGGTGGGGAAGGTCTAAGCAGATGCGACCAAGTGGATGTGGTCATTAAGAAAATGCGTTCATTATCATTGTTAAAAAAAAAATTATATTTTCATATAAACTCCAATGTCTGCGCAAGGGAATTCCAAAACAATCCCAACCTGATAAGAGTTAGTCGTGAAAAGAACTTGCTCGTAGTTAGATGTTCGCATGACACCCGTGGGAGCAAGCCAAAACGAAGGTGGGTTTCCAAGAACAACGCAATATGAAAAGAGAAAAATGAGAAAAAGAATAATAAAAGAGTATGAGAGATAACTCCTTGGGCCAACAAAAGTTAAACTTAGCTGAAAATCAAGAGTTAAAGTTGAGATTGGCACACAACCGTAGTTGGATGTTCGCATGACACTCATGAGAACAAGCCAAAACGAAGGGTGTAACCATGATCAACAGTCTCTAATAAATGATGCAAATTTGACCACCGCATATAGACGCATCAAGTTGTTTTTGCAAGAAGAGGTAAACATTCTTTTTAAAACTAGAAAGGAATGTTTTAGTAGAGATTTGTTGTATAAAATAATTAAGTAGGGTTTTGTTATGAATTATAAAGGATAGAAGGAAATTGCGTTGTTAAGTAATGTTGCCTAGGTGGAGCATTTAGAGCAACCAATCAACGCAAAATTTAGGATAGGAATTGAACAATATTGCCTTAGTAGAAGATATGCTTGAGGACAAGTATATATCTAGATTTGGGGGTGTGATAACTTGTAGAAATACAAGTTATTTATATTTTTTTATTTAGATATTGCGGCTAAAAGGAAGAAAAGTTGCGTCGATAGTATGGAAATTGACTAAGAAATGCAAAAATTATAAAATGTCGTCAATACACCCACTAACACCATTGCGATGGTAGAATAGAATGTTTCAGTTATGTTTTACAGGAAATCAGTCACAGCATGCATTCATGGCTCAATGATAAAATGAACAACGCATCTACGTCGCATTGCTCCCATCATTGAGGTATGAAAAGATGATCAACACAATGACGGCGCATGCGATAATCGATCAAGAGCTTTGTGATCAATGCAATTTCAACCGCATGCGGTAATAAAAAACAGCACCGCATGCGGCGATAGATTGAAGATGTAAAGAG